>NC_134690.1:166332777-166632777 GCF_050947455.1 Rhinoderma darwinii | reverse complement strand
AATTTTTTTGATTTCAAAGGGAAGTGGAGGCATTTTTTTCCCGCGAGCAGAAAAACCATCCGCATTTGCGGCCCGTGCTCCCATTATAAAGTATGGGAGCACGGTCCATCAAATAAAAAAATAGAACATGTCCAATTTTTTACGGAAGGTTTCTACGGCACAGACACCTTACCGTAAATATACGGGAATGTCTCTGTCGGCCATAGAAATGAAAGGGTCTCTAATTACGTAACTTAATTACAGTCTGTAATTACGGACGAAATCTACGGTCGTGTGCATGGGGCCTAACCTGGCATGTGGTACACCTGAAGTTGCATGGTTGAACTAAGTTTTACTCATCTTCATTAGTTGTAATCTCTTTCCTATAGGTAACCTTGTTAAAGGACCTTGAAATTGATAACATAATTTTATGGGAAAATATTGTCATTTAATAATACATTTGGTTACATGTCAGGACTTTAACCACGATTATAAATTATATCCATTCACTGCTGTTAGTAGCAGGGATGGTTCTGTCACAACCTCACATTCATTTTCATGAAAAATAGTGCGGCTGTCACCATTATATATGCAATATCTGATCAAAATGTACTTGAAATTGCAGAATTATGTGTAATTGGGTGACGGTACCTTGTATTTGTATTAAGTCCTGTTCCAATTTATAAAAAAGAAGCCATATTTCATACTTGATAGCTCTTATAGAAAAATGTTAAAAGTTTTCCCATTAAACATAATAGATTTAAAATTTTTGGCTAAAATATATTTATGATGGTTTGGGGTCGGAATTAAGAAAAGAAAATTAATTAGGATTAGGATTATGTGGACATTGTATATAAAATTTACATCAAGAATTCTTGCAGGATTTGGGAGTGATTGTAGACATCACACTGTGTAACAGCAAGACCAAAGGTAATCAGTGTCGGCTTAAAGTAGTAAGATATTATCCTGCAATAGAAACATGTTTACTTATAATCCGACCTAAATAAATCCCCTGAAAGTCTCACCTAAAATATGCAGGAAATTTCTGGTTAACAATAAGGAAAAAAACAAAAAAAAAAGATAATCGAACTGGAAAATGTCCAGTGGAAGGCAAACAATTTCTTACATCTGTATTAGGGCGGGTTCACACATGGCGGAATTTCACTTAAATTCCGCTGCGGACACTCCGCAGCGTTAATCCGCAGCGGAGCCGTTTCTCCATTGACTTTCACTTTAATTTAGCAGTGTTCGTTTACACGATGCGTACAATTCCGCTGCGGAGCATAGGCTGCGGAGCGGAATTTGGTGTCCGCAGCATGCTCTGTCTGTTGCGGAGCAGTGGCGGACTGGTTGCGGACTCATGGCGGAATTTCTCCATTGACTTCAATGGAGAGTCAAAATTCCGCAATGAAGTCCGCAGATGTTATGTGTGCTGCGGAGCGTATTGTTTTTACTACCATGACATTTCTTCATTCTGGCTGGACCTATGTATTTCTAGGTCTACAGCCAGACTGAGGAAGTCAATGGGGCTCCCGTAATGACGGGAGCGTTGCTAGGAGACGTCTGTAAATAGTCACTGTCCAGGGTGCTGAAAGAGTTACGCGATCGGCAGTAACTGTTTCTGCACCCGGGACAGTGACTACCGATCTCAATATACATGTATCTGTAAAAAAACATATAAGTTCATACTTACCGAGAACTCCCTGCGTCTGTCTCCAGTCCGGCCTCCCAGGATGACGTTTCATTCTAAGTGACGGCTGCAGCCAATCACAGGCCAAGCACAGGCTGCAGCGGTCACATGGACTGGAGCGTCATCCAGGGAGGTCGGGCTGGATGCCGAAAGAGGGACGCGTCACCAAGACAACGGGCGGTAAGTATGAATTTCTTTGACTTTCACTAGGGAAAGTGCTGTCCCTTCTCTCTATCCTGCACTGATAGGGAGAAGGGAAGCACTTTTCCTGCAGTCCGCAGCGGCCAGTCCGCATCAATTTTCTGCACATTTTGTGCAGATCCGCAGCCGTAATCCGCAACCCGGATTAGGTGCGGCATTGATGCGGACAGTTGCGGAGGAATTCCGCCATGTGTGGTCATGCCCTTAGAGGACTCCATTATCAGCAAAAATTGTCCAAATAGAAAATAGTCACATAGGAGGAAAACCAACAGCTGAACTTGGTTTTCCCCTAGTTTCTCTGAAGTGATTTTCTGAATTTCCTCCTCAGTCCTTAACCTGATATGTATCAGTGCGCATATTTTAAAGAAATTGCCTAGGCCAACAGTCTTGCACCACGTCAGATGTACCATCAAGCTTTTCCTGGATTAATGGCAAGAAAAACGCAGTCTGCAACACAAGTCTTGCCGGGAAAAACATCACATACTCTAATGGACCCCATTAAAGTCAATTGAATGATGGAATGCATTGGTGACCATTTGGATCTGCTGGACGGATCCGTCAGTGTCATGGCTTCCGTTATAAATAAAAGCTAGTGTGAACAGAGCCTTAGTAGCACAGCCATGAGTCTTAATGGCATAGCAGAAAAAGAGAAACTTGATCCAGTGCTGGGTTTAAAAGGAAGTAATATTCCAACTTTATTCCAAATATATTAAAAAGTCCATATACAAAGGGGTGGATGCATCAGATAGCAGGCATACACATTTCAGACAAATCACTTGTCCTTACTCATGGCGTGTTGCCATTCCTCCCCCATTTACTTCTCCTTAATGGCATAGTCATATAGCAACAGTAAACTCTGTTTACTCTTAGGGTATGTTCACACGAGGGCGTCCGTTACGGCTGAAATTACGAGGATGTTTCAGCCTGAAAACATCCCCGTAATTTCAGCCGTAACGGCATGTGCAGGCGCTTGAACGCCGCGTCCATTACGGGCGTAATTAGCGCTGCTATTCATTGGAGTCAATGAATAACGGCTCCAATTACGGCCAAAGAAGTGACAGGTCACTTCTTTGACGCGGGCGTCTATTTACGCGCCGTCATTTGACAGCGGCGCGTAAATTACGCCTCGTGTGAACAGACAAACGTCTGCCCATTGCTTTCAATGGGCAGATGTTTGTCAGCGCTATTGAGGCGCTATTTTCGGATGTAATTCGGGGCAAAAACGCCCGAATTACGTCCGTAAATAGGCCGTGTGAACATACCCTTACTAATGAAAACGCATATACTTTATTTTACCATAGTATCTGCAAATATGAATGAGTGTATGTATTATGCCGAATTCAGACGACCGTAGTATACGTCCATGAGACAGCTGTTAAAACAACGGCAGTCACACGGACGCATGTATTTCAATGGGGCCATTCACACGGCTGTTGTTTCAAGGGACCACGTGAAGGGCCCGTTGAAAAATAGAACATGTCCTATTATCTTCAGTTTTCACACTTAGGCTCAAGTCTATAGGGATCCGTGAAAACAGGACCTGCATGGGTGCAACTCGGATGTGAAAAACTGCCATTTTTCACGTCCGTGTTTGCACTTGTTCGTGTGAATCTGGCCTTAAAGAGGCTCTGTCACCAGATTTTGCAACCCCTATCTGCTATTGCAGCAGATAGGCGCTGCAATGTAGATTACAGTAACGTTTTTATTTTTAAAAAACGAGCATTTTTGGCCAAGTTATGACCATTTTTGTAGTTATGCAAATGAGGCTTGCAAAAGTCCAAGTGGGTGTGTTTAAAAGTAAAAGTCCAAGTGGGCGTGTATTATGTGCGTACATCGGGGCGTTTTTAATACTTTTACTAGCTGGGCGTTCTGATGAGAAGTATCAGCCACTTCTCTTCAGAACGCCCAGCTTCTGCCAGATCACGCTGTGACGTCACTCACAGGTCCTGCATCGTGTCAGACGAGCGAGGACACATCGGCACCAGAGGCTACAGTTGATTCTGCAGCAGCATCAGCGTTTGCAGGTAAGATCGACTTACCTGCAAACGCTGATGCTGCTGCAGAATCAACTGTAGCCTCTGGTGCCGATGTGGCCGACACGATGCAGGACCTGTGAGTGACGTCACAGATCTGCACTGCCAGAAGCTGGGCGTTCTGAAGAGAAGTGGATGATACTTCTCTTCAGAACGCCCAGCTAGTAAAAGTATTAAAAACCCCCCGATGTACGCACATAATACACGCCCAGTTGGACTTTTACTTTTAAACACACCCACTTGGACTTTTGCAAGCCTCATTTGCATAACTACAAAAATGGTCATAACTTGGCCAAAAATGCTCGTTTTTTAAAAATAAAAACGTTACTGTAATCTACATTGCAGCGCCTATCTGCTGCAATAGCAGATAGGGGTTGCAAAATCTGGTGACAGAGCCTCTTTAAATTGCCTCAGTATCTTCTTTTGAAAGGGTTTTTCAAAGGGTTTTCTGGGACTATAATATTGATGGCGTATTCTTAAGATAGGGCATCAATATAAGATGGATGACGTCCATCTCCCTCGCTGATCAGCTAGCGAGTGTTACGTTTTCTTCATTGTTTACCAAGCACAGTACTGTACATTTGGTAGTGGCTATGCCTGGTATTTCTGCAGAGTCCCGGACTGAACTGCAGTGAGCTGCAATACTCTGCATCTCCGGCGAGCACTAAGGTCCCATCAGTCAGCGCTGAGTCCCCTTCAGTGCTGAAAGTCGGACCGCCATTGATCTAAGGATAGGTCATCATCAATATAATAATCCTGGAAACCCCAATAAAACAGTATGGTGTGAAAATACTCTCTCAGTACTTGGCAACGTGGTCCAATGTCAGTCATGTTGAAAGAACTGGCAATACCAGCCCTACTAATTAACAGTACAGTACTATGAAAGATTTACTGGAATTCGCAGGAGAAAAAGTTTGCACCGTATGAAAGGAGATCCACTGTATAACCGTAATGAAGATATAAATCACCTAGTAAGCAAACATGAATTTACTTCACATGTCACTGATGAATGAACCAGTTTGCCGCAGTGGAACCTAGACCTTCAAGTTATATCACATTTGCCCATACTTTCTCTTTTATGGGTAAGGAGTGAAAATGTAATCTACTGGCTATGAAAGGGTTTAGTGTTTCTATGTTTATGACCTGTAATGCTAGCTGTGTAGGTAAGTCGTATCTTTAAACATGTTTGATATGGGAAAAGATGAGCGAATCTATTCTAAGTGGATAAAATTAGGTGAGAATTTCCAAAAATTTCGGATTCACCTAAATCCAAAACTTTTGGGGTTCGCGGAACACAAATCGGTAAAATGGCGGCCACCAGCCGCCATTTTACAGATTAGAAAAAAAAGAGGGGAGAAGGGGAGATAAAAAAAATAATATCATACTCACCTGGTCTTTCACAGTGACACATCGCTGCCGTTCTCCTGAGATTACATTATTTTATCCCATGCAACCACTGCATCACAGGCAGCAGCAGTTACATGGAGCAAAACGACATCATCTCAGGAGGCCGGCAGCGGCGCTACAGGAGACCAGATGATGTTAGTATCAGATTTTTGTTATTTTATGGGTGGAATTGTAAGTGCCCTGATTGCTCTGTTTGACTCTCTGAAGACAGCAAAGAGTCAGACAGGGGAATCGTGGCACTTGTGATTTCCAGCAATTTTTTTTTTTTGCCAAATTGAATTGGACAGCCGATTCGATAGAATCGGCCCCAAACTAATTTTGGGAAATTCGCTCAACTCTATTTATTACCACAAGCATAAAGTGCCTTGCAAGAGTATTCAATCCCAATAAAGTCAACAGCTTTATCTTCCTTTTACACAGATTGTTTAAACCAGCTTTTGTATTGCAAACTAGTATGCACTTAAAGCAAATTTTCAGTTTTTTTTTAAAAATAAAATGAAAACTGAAAATGTGGCTTGTATTAGTATTCATCCCACGTACTGTGGAAGCTCAACGTTTTTACAGTTAAAAGATATTGCCCAAACAATTGATTAAAAAATTACCTCTTCCTTTGAATTATTAAAAAAAGGTCAGCTTTTTCTGAATAAAAGACCCCCTAATTCAGGTACCATTGGTTACATTCTGAATCTAAGCAAAACCTGTAAAAATGAGGACCAATGAGCATTCTAAAGGTCCTTTTACACAGAAAGATAAACGGGAAGCTTAAATCATGGTTTGTTTTTTAGACACTTTTCTGTGCGTTTTACGCAAAGAAAAATGTGTCAAATGCAAGCTGTGTGAACAGGGCCTAGTGATCGTTTCATTTTACTATCATGTAGCAATGATCAAGAAGGGGTTCTTACTAAAGATCGCTCGCATGCTTGTTCGTTCTAAACCCTTCTGTCCCCCCTGCCGACAAACAATCGTTTTTGTTTCTGGCATAAAAGATGCGTTCAACGCCAATCATCTGGAATGTTTACACTGGGCAATGATTGGAATGAAGGCGATCATAACCAAGTGTCAAAGGGACTTAAAGAAAGTAAAGATCCTTTTATAAACATGCACACATGCCCATGTGTATGAGTCTATTGTACGTACTGGCATGTCAGTATCTTTCGCTACGTTGGTGATGGCTATTCTCATGTCACTGGCCACCAGGGGCGGATTATAATGAGGGCAATCTGGGCAAGTACCCGGGGCCCGAGGCTGGAAGGGGGCCTGTTCACCCCAGTTCTCCTATACCGGCTGTTAAAATGACAGCCGGTTCAGAGAACCGGGCAGAAGCGGGACCTCCCACCCAATTGTATCCGCATCCTTAGGATGCGGATACAATTGCTTACTTTAGCACTGGCGAGACAGGAAACTATCCGTTCCCTTCCTTCCATTCGGCACAAGACTAATGACACAGTCAGCGCAATTACTTCATCATGCTGACTGCGTCGTTACGCTGGATGACACAGTCTGTTCTCTGACCAGTCCTGCGTTGCTGGAGGACGGCGCAGGAACGGGGACAGGTGAGTATGTTTGTTTTTTTCTGGGCAGCGTTGGGGCATCATCTACAGGGGGCGTTGGCGACAGAGAGCATTATAACTGGTGCTATCTACAGGGGCATTATCTACAGAGGGCATTGTAATTGGCACTATCTACAGAGGGCATTGTGACTGGCACTATCTACTGGGGGCAGTATCTGCAGAGGGCATTGTAACTGTCACTATCTACAGGGGGCATTGTGACTGGCGCCATCTGAAATGGGCATTATCTACAGAGTGCAATGTAACTGGCGCTATCTACAGGGGTCATTATCTACAGAGGGCATTGTGACTGGTGCTATATACAGGGGGCATTGTGGCTGGCACCATCTACAAGGGGCATTATCTACAGAGGGCATTTTAACTGGCACTATCTACAAGGAGCATTGTGACTGACGCTATCTACAGGGGGCATTGTTACTGTGTGTGGTGTTTTACTTTACAGTGTTTGACGCAATTTAATTCAAGGACATAGTGTATGCTGCAATTATATTAAGGGGCACTGTGTATAGTACTATTATATTCAGGGACACAGTGTATAATACTATTATATTCAGGGGCACAGTGTATAGCACTATTGTATTCAGGGGCACAGTGTATGGTACTACTGTATTCAGTGGCACAGAGTATGATACTATTATATTTAGAATCATGAAGTGCGGCACCATGAGAATTTTATCTTCGTTAATAAGTGTGGAAATGTTGGAAAAATGAGTAACCGAAGACATCTGAGCTGCAAACTACAGAAATGGGCCGTGCCCAGGAGCAGTCATCATAGAGGTCTGGACCAGATGAAGAAGAAAAGAGAAAAAAAACGAAAAAGAATCTGAGACTTCACCTGTGAGTCACTCAATGTAAATGTTTATTCTCCTTGTGACTGATTAGTACTGTAGTCACTGTTTGATCTGCAGCAAGATGACGAATGGTAGAATTCTTTATTGTTAGGCAACATGCACACGAACGTGCTTTTGCGGCCGCAATTCCCCCAAAAATTCACAGGAGAATTGCGGCCCCATTAATTTCTATGGGCCCATGCACACGACCGTGGTTTCCACGGTTCGTGCATGGCCCAGGAGCCTTGACCGCAGAAAGAACGGACATGTCTTATTACGGCCGTGCTCTGCGGTCCAGGCTCATAGAAAATAGGAGGACGCGGCCATGTGCACGGCCCGTGATTTGCGGGCGGTTCGCGGGTGGCGCAACCCGAAAATCACGGCCGTGCACATGGCTACGGTCGTGTGCATGGGGCCTAAAACAGCAACTACCAGCATTTCCTAACCATTGTTCAGGCTATCCTGGGAGCTGTCGTTTTATGTCGTACAAACTTATACGCCAGGGGTTAAACTGAATTTGCAAATGATCTCTGCACTAAACTGCATTCGTTCTGGTGCTGTATATATGTACTGAGCTTGATTCTGGGACGGTATATATGTACTGAGCTTGGTTCTGGGGCTGTATTTATGTAATGAGCTTGGTTCTGGTGTTGTATGTATGTACTGAGCTTGGTACTGGTGTTGTATTTATCATGTCCGTGGCTGCGGACCGTCAGTCCCACTCTACCCCTGACAGTCGCTTCCACTCACCTCAGCCGGATCCCGTAGGGTGCGCGCGCTTGCTCGTGCCCGGTCTTAAAGGGGCAGCGCGCGCACCGGACTTTAATGAACTATAGGCCCATGAGTCCCTGGACTATAAGAGGGGTTCAGCCCCTCGCGTCTATCCCTGAGAGTTGTTGTCGTATCCTAACTTTGTCTTCGCAAATGGTCCCCCAGTGTTTCCTGCTCCCAGTGTTCCCTGTTCCTGTAACCTGTAACCTTTATCCTGATCTAGTGCCGTGCTGAGCTGTAGCCATGCTGTGCTGTATACCACGCCTGTCCTGCTACTCCACGCCTGACGTCTACCTGCTGCCTAGTCCCAGCCAAGCCTGCCTTGCTACTGTCCGAGCTGCCACTGGTACCCTATATGAACTATAGAATCTGACCTGTACCCTGTTGGCCAGCTGCCATACCGCCAAGGCGGTACGGCCCTGTGGGTCCACGAACCCAACGTGACAGTATGCTCAGGCCATGGACCCCGCTGATCGAACCAAGACCAAGATGACGTCTCAAGCTGCCGTTTCTCCTACTACACCTCCTGGCAGTGTTGATCTCCGTTTCTCTTTGCCACTTCCTGACCACTATGATGGAGACGCGAGGACCTGATGTGGATTCTTGAACCAGTGCCAGATCCACTTTCGTCTGTATATATATAGTTACATAGTTATTACGGCTGAAAAAAGACACATGTCCATCAAGCTCAAGCAAGGGATGGGAAAGGGAAGTTAAACATTTCTACACATAGGAGCTAATATTTTTCTGTTCTAGGAAATTGTCTAAGCCTTTTTTAAAACCATCTACTGTCCCTGCTGTGACCAGCTCATGCGGTAGACTATTCCATAGATTCACAGTTTTCACAGTAAAGAAGGCTTGTCGCCTCTGCAGGTTGAACCTTTTTTTCTCCAGACGGAGGGAGTGCCCCCTTGTTTTTTGAGGGGGTTTTACATGGAACAGGATTTCACCATATTTTTTGTATGTGCCATTAATATATTTATATAAATTAATCATGTCCCCCCTTAGTCGTCTTTTTTCAAGTCTAAATAGGTTTAATTATTTTAATCTTTCCTCATAACTTAGATTCTCCATGCCCCTTATTAGCTTTGTTGCTCTTCTTTGTATTTTTTCCAACTCCAGGGCATCCTTTCTATGAACTGGAGCCCAGAACTGAACTGCATATTCTAGATGAGGCCTTACCAATGCTTTGTAAAGTGGCAATATTACATCCCTGTCCCGCGAGTCCATGCCTCTTTTAATACAAGACGATATCCTGCTGGCCTTTGAAGCAGCTGATTGACACTGCATGCTGTTATTTAGTTTATGATTTACAAGTACACCCAGATCCTTCTCAGCAAGTGAATCCCTCAGTGTAGCTCCGCCTAGGACATATGATGCATGCAGGTTCTTGGTACCCAGATACATAACTTTACATTTATCCTCATTAAACTTAATTTGCCAACTGGATGCCCAAACACTTAGTTTGTTTAAATCCGCTTGCAATTCACGAACATCTTCCATAGACTGAACTATATTACATAGCTTGGTGTCATCTGCAAAAATAGAAATAGTGCTATTAATCCCATCCTCTATATCATTAATAAATAAGTTGAATAATAGTGGTCCAAGCACTGAACCCTGGGGTACACCATTTATAACCGGGGACCATTCAGAGTAGGAATCATTGACCACAACTCTCTGGATACGGTCCTTGAGCCAATTCTCAATCCAATTATAAACTATACTTTCTAAACCTATAGTCCTTAATTTACCCATTAGACGTCAATAAGGGACAGTGTCAAATGCCTTTGCAAAGTCCAAAAACACTATATCCACAGCGGCCCCTCTGTCTATACTTCTGCTCACCTCTTCATAAAAACAGATCAGGTTGGTTTGACAACTTCTGTCCTTAGTAAAACCGTGCTGGCTGTCACTTAAAGTATGCAAGTGCATTTTCATCTGACGGCGCAACGATCGCCTTCATCATCTCTCTCCTCACTGGCAAGGCCCTTGCTTGGGCGAACCCTATCTGGGAGAGACAAGGACCTGAGACCCGTGACTTCCAGGCCTTCCTCCGGACTTTTCGCATGGTGTTTGAGGATCCAGGATGAGTCACGTCTGCAGCAGCCTCCTTAATGAACCTACGCCAAGGAGACATCCATGGGTGAGTACGCCATCCACTTCCACACCCTGGCGGGAGAACTGTTGTGGAGCAATGAGGCCCTGGTGGCTAAATTGTGGCATTGACTGTCCCCTAGAATTAAGGACGGGCTTGCCGCCCGAGATCTGCCGTCTACTCTGGATGATATTGTCCTTCCGTCCGCCCGGATTGATATCAGGATCCGAGAATGGTTCCAAGAAGCTCATTGGGAGGGAGGCCTCCCTAGTCCGGCTCCATTCTTGCGGAAACCTCTGTTATCCTCTGATGCCGATCCTCATATGGAGTCTGTACGCGTGGACCGGTGTAAGCTGTCTTCTCAGGAGAGACTACGCAGATGCACTTCGGGACTCTGTCTATATTGCGGCCTCAGAGGCCATCTTGTGCGCCTGTGTCCCCAAAAGCCCCAAAGCCTAGGGTTTGTAGGAGAGACAACCTTGGGTAAAAAAGGACTTCCATCCAAATTGTCCATAGTGTCCGGCGAGAGAACGCATCAGGTCTCTGCATATCTGGACTCTGGATCCGCTGCTAATTTCATTTGTAGAGACCTGGTGGATCTTCTTCAATTGCCCACTACCCCTCTGGAGTGGCCGTTGACGGTGGCATTGGTAAATGGACTTCCTCTGCCAGATCCAGTTATTGATGTGACCAAGCCACTGAGGCTCCAAGTGGGAGCTCTCCACTCCGTGTTGCTATCATTTTTTGTCTTGTTCAAGGCCGTTAACCCCGTGCTGCTGGGCCTGCCTTGGCTCCAACTACATGCCCCAGTCCTGGACTGGAACTCTGGAGAGGTTCTCCAGTGGGGCCCTGAGTGTCACAATCGCTGCCTGGGTCAGATTAGTTTGGCTCAGCCTCCTCTGCCTCAGTCACTGGCAGGATTGCCTGGTCATTTAGCTGCATTTGCGGATGCCTTCAGCAAGAAGGAGGCGGAGACACTGCCCCCACACCGGGCATATGACTGTCCTATCGAGCTGATTTCTGGTGCATCCCTTCCCCATGGTAGGGTATATCCTCTCTCTTTGCCAGAGACTCTGTCCATGTCTGCCTATGTTAGAGAGAACTTGGAGCGGGGCTTCATACGCAAGTCTTCCTCCCCGGGTTCTCCTTCGTCAAGAAGAAAGATGGTTCTCTACGTCCCTCTATCGACTACCTGGGTCTTAACCAGATCACGGTGAAAAATAATTATCCATTGCCATTGATCTCAGAATTATTTGACCGTATACGTGGTGCCAAGATTTTTTCCAAACAAGACCTGCGTGGGGCTTAAAACCTAATCCAGATTCGCCAGGGTGACGAATGGAAGACGGCATTTAACACCCGTGACAGACACCATGAATATCTAGTAATGCCCTTCGGCCTGTGTAATGCCCCTGCGGTCTTCCAGGAGTTCGTTAATGACATCTTCCTTGACTTCCTCTATGTTTGTGTAGTAGTCTATCTTGATGACATCTTGATTTTTTTCTGCAGATCCTATGACTCATCAGAGACATGTCCGTCAAGTCTTGCTGCGTTTGAGGGAGAATCATCTTTACGTCAAGTTGGAGAAGTGCGTGTTTGAGAGAGATGCTCTACCCTTCCTGGGCTACATCATCTCGAATAGAGGTCGCAAGATGGATCCTGAAAAGGTAAAGTCTATCCTGGAATGGCCACGTCCTCAAGGCTTGAGGACCATTCAGCGTTTTCTGGGATTCGCCAATTTTTACAGGCAGTTCATCCCAAACTTCTCTTCACTGACATTTCCTATCTCTAACCTCACCAAGAAGGGAATGAACGCCAAGGTGTGGACTCCTCTGTACAACGCCCAGTTGGTAAAAAGTAAAAACACGCCCAGTTGGTCATTAAGAAATGAATTAGCATAAATCTAAAATTGCTCATAACTTGCTATAAAATTATCATTATCTACATTACAGCGCCGATCAGTTAATGTAGGGGATAGGGCACTTATAATCTGGTGACACAGCCTCTTTAAGGGAAGGTAAATATATATACAATAAAAACTAAACCCAAAAAAACATGGATTAATCTCAGTTTTTTCCAATTCACCCATTATATGGTACTTTAAATGGTGACAATAAAAACTACAACTCATCCCGCAAAAATATAATTCTTCACACACAACTCCATTGATGTAAAAATCAAAAAGTTATGGCTCTAGGAAGACAGTGAGAGAAAAATGAAAAAAAAAAAAGAAAGAATGGCTTGGACTTTAAGGGGTTAAACAACAGACACTGGTTCCTTAAGGTTATATTCACGCACATTTTTTTCCCCCCGGAAACCACTAACAATTTAAAGCTCCTGACCTCTTTAGTGTCTCAAAGCATTCTGCTTTTTCTCTTCTGTATGGCTCATTCTGCTTTTACAGCGAATTCAAAACCATGCCAGATCTGTGGCCGGCTAAACTGAAATCTGCAAATATACGGTACAGCATCTTCAGAGTCCGGGGAGTGGGCGGGGCCCAGACATGAAAAAGTGCCCGGGGCCCAGGGTACCCTTAATCCACCCCTGCTCACCACACTCACAACTCGAAGCTAACAAAGAAAGCGCTCTTTGCCGGGGGCCAATGACATGAAATACCATGAAATTTACCATGCAATTCCACAGAAACTGGCAGGATTTCCGCTGCGGAAAAACCGTACCATTTTCTGTGTTTTTTTACTGCAGAAAATGGTGCGTATTTTGCTGTGATTCTCTCAATGTTGGGAGATGGTGACATCCCCTCTGAAAAACGCAGCAATTCAGTCCGCTTTCCACAGCAGGAATTTACATGCTGCAGCACGAAAAATCCGCACAGCAGGTCAATTTCTTTTCTGGTCGTAAATTTTACGCTGCGTGTGGATGAGATTTGTTAAATCTCACCCACTTTGCAGGTACTGTATTCTGCTGCATATTTTTTGTCCGCAATTCCGGACACAGCAATTCTGCTACATGTGGACAAGAACTAATACTCAAAATGAATTCAGCAGATGAAATATCCTCTTTAAGGCCAAAGTCACATGAACGAGTGCAAACTCGGACGGGAAAAACGTCTGTTTTTCACTCCGACTTGCACCCGTGCGGGTCCCGTTTTCACGGATCCCCATAGACTTGAGTCTATCGAGGGATCCGTGAAAACTGAAGAAAATAGGACATGTTCTATGTTTCAACTAACCCTTCACACAGTCCGTTGAAAAAACGACCGTGTGAACGGCCCCATTTAAGTACATGCGTCCCTGTGTTGTTTTAACATGTTTTATGCGTGTGAATATGCCATAAATGCAGTATATATTACAGATTTTAGCACACCCCATATTCTGTTCAATAAACCTTATCTTCTTTCTCCTGGAAAACCCCTTCAATTGCCTCTTTGTTTTGTATATGATTTATTGCATAAGATAATTTTCAGGATCTGTGGTTGACTTCTAACTTTTTATTTCTTGATGCAATGTACGGAGTGATATGCCAAGTAGTAGAGAACAAAAACCTGCTGGAATAAGTAATAGCATGCAACAGGCAATCATCAAGCATTCAGAATACTTAGCCTCACATATAGGATACTTTCCATAGTTTAGCTTCAGGCAGTCACAACCTACTGTAGTTCTTCTTATTTTATAATTCTGCGCACCATACTTCCTTATATACTTCATCCAACCTGACAGGAAATATGCCGCCTTTGCTGAACGTAGCAAATGCTAATTCATAAAGTGAACTTCATCTACATTTAGTGCATGTCCCTTAGTGTTCCCATGCTCCATTTTCATTCTCTGTCTCCATGACCTGTTGTTTTTTTGTTTTGATTTTCAACTAGTTCAAAACTGTTGTACCCTGCTAATCTGCCCTGTGCCTTGCCAGGCAGGCATATAAATTAATCAGACTGTCACCACGGGGCCCCCCATGCCCGGTGGCACAGCTAGCAGCTGCTATGGCTGCTACAGCGGTAGCGACGCCGCATTCAATAGTATCTGTGAACAAGAAAGCAAAATATGGGCACCACATATAATGTGTAACGGGTGCTGCAGAAAGTGCAATGGATGATGAGACTACGACAAGATAATGAAGCACAATCAGATAACCCAATGCAAATAGTACAACAATGAAAAGCTGTTATTAATCAAAAAAATAGCACACAAGCTGAAAACAATGAAAACCATATAAACATGAGCCCATGTCAAAGCAGGGCAAAACTACAGCCTCATCATATGACTCAAATAGGACAAAAAATCTGCAAGTATAGTAATAATAGCAAAGCGGACACCTACTCCAAAAATCCTTAGGACGCAGATACTATTGAACGCTATTGCAGAGCAGGGAGGTAGCTCCCTTCTCTGCCATTTACTAGGCTGCAGGCCACGTTCGGGATCCCTGCGCAGGCCGGCGTGATGACATCAATGGATCAGGCCGGCCTACGCAAGGATCCCATCATCGTTGAATTGCTCCATTTGTCGAGGGAAC
Source organism: Rhinoderma darwinii (assembly GCF_050947455.1). NCBI lineage: Eukaryota > Metazoa > Chordata > Amphibia > Anura > Rhinodermatidae > Rhinoderma > Rhinoderma darwinii. The sequence goes on along the minus strand of NC_134690.1, from coordinate 166,617,727 downwards.
GGAGCCAAGGTGAGTATGACGTTTTTTTTGTTTTTTTTTGTTTGTGGCTGGCATGGTGCTATCTACAGGAGGGGAGGTCGTTATATGGCGCTATCTACAGGAGGGGAGGTCGTTATATGGCGCTATCTACAGGAGGGGGGTCATTATATGGCGCTATCTATGGGGGGGGCTGTATAGCGCTATCTACAGGAAGGGGGCTGTATCACGCTATCAACAGGAGGGGGGCTGTATGGCACTATCTGCAGAGTGAGCTGTATGACGCTATCTACAAAGGGGCTGTATGGCGCTATCTACAGGGGAGCAGTATGGCGCTATCTACAGGGGGCTGTATGGCGCTATCTAAAGGGAAGGCTGTATGGCGCTATCTACGGGGGGCTGTATGGCATCATCTACAGGAGGGGGGGTCGTTATATGGTGCTATCTATGGGGGGGCTGTAGGGGAGGGGCTGTATGGCGCTATGTACAGGAGGGGGCTGTATGGCGCTATCTACAGGGGGAGCTGTATGGCGCCCTCTACAGAGGGGCTGTATAGCGCTATCTACAGGGGGCTGTATGGCGCTATCTACAGGGGGGCCATATGGCGCTATCTATGGGGGGGCTATATGGTGCTATCTACAGGGGGGCTGTATGGCGCTATGTACAGGGAGGGCTGTATGGTACTATCTACAGGGGGCTGTATGGCACTATCTACTGGGGGAGCTGTATGGCACTATCTACTGGGGGAGCTGTATGGCACTATCTACAGGGGGTTTTATCGCAATTTCTACTAGGGGGGCTGTAAGGCACTAACTACACTACCGTTCAAAAGTTTAGGGTCACTTAGAAATGTCCTTATTTTTGAAAGAAAAGCACCGTTTTTTTCAATGAAGATAACATTAAATTAATCAGAAATACACTCTATACATTGTTAATGTGCTAAATGACTATTCTAGCTGCAAACGTCTGGTTTTTAATGCAATATCTACATAGATGTATAGAGGCCCATTTCCAGCAACCATCACTCCAGTGTTCTAATGGTACATTGTGTTTGCTAACTGTGTAAGAAAAGGCTAATGGATGATTAGAAAACACTTGAAAACCCTTGTGCAATTATGTTAGCACTGCTGTAAACAGTTTTGCTGTTTAGAGGAGCTATAAAACTGACCTTCCTTTGAGCTAGTTGAGAATCTGGAGCATTACATTTGTGAGTTCGATTAAACTCTCAAAATGGCTAGAAAAAGAGAGCTTTCATGTGAAACTTGACAGTCTATTCTTGTTCTTAGAAATTAAGGCTATTCCATGCGAGAAATTGCCAAGAAACTGAAGATTTCCTACAACGGTGTGTACTTCTCCCTTCAGAGGACAGCACACACAGGCTCTAACCAGAGTAGAAAGAGAAGTGGGAGGCCCCGCTGCACAACTGAGCAACAAGACAAGTACATTAGAGTCTCTAGTTTGAGAAATAGACGCATCACAGGTCCTCAACTGGCAGCTTCATTAAATAGTACCCGCAAAACGCCAGTGTCAACGTCTACAGTGAAGAGGCGACTCCGGGATGCTGGCCTTCAGGGCAGAGTGGTAAAAGAAAAAGCCATATCTGAGACTGGCTAATAAAAGGAAAAGATTAATATGGGCAAAAGCACACAGACATTGGACAGAGGAAGATTGGAAAAAAGTGTTATGGACAGACGAATCGAAGTTTGAGGTGTTTGGATCACACAGAAGAACATTTGTGAGACGCAGAACAACTGTAAAGATGTTGGTAGAGTGCCTGACGCCATCTTTCTAGCATGGTGGAGGTAATGTGATGGTCTGGGGTTGCTTTGGTGCTGGTAAAGTGGGAGATTTGTACAAGGTAAAAGGGATTTTGAATAAGGAAGGCTATCACTCCATTTTGCAACGCCATGCCATACCCTGTGGACAGCACTTGATTGGAGCCAATTTCATCCTACAACAGGACAATGACCCAAAGCACACCTCCAAATTATGCAAGAACTATTTAGGGAAGAAGCAGGCAGCTGGTATTCTATCTGTAATGGAGTGGCCAGCGCAGTCACCAGATCTCAACCCCATAGAGCTGTTGTGGGAGCAGCTTGACCGTATGGTACGCAAGAAGTGGCCATCAAGCCAATCCAACTTGTGGGAGGGGCTTCTGGAAGCATGGGGTGAAATTTCTCCCGATTACCTCAGCAAATTAACAGCTAGAATGCCAAAGGTCTGCAATGCTGTAATTGCTGCAAATGGAGCATTCTTTGACGAAAGCAAAGTTTGAAGGAGAAAATTATTATTTCAAATAAAAATCATTATTTCTAACCTTGTCAATGTCTTGACTATATTTTCTAGTCATTTTGCAACTCATTTGATAAATATAAGTGTGAGTTTTCATGGAAAACACAAAATTGTCTGGGTGACCCCACACTTTTGAACGGTAGTGTACATGGGGGAGGTGGGGGCGCTATCTACAAGTGGGGCGTGACACTGCCTACAGGGGGGGCTGTAAAGCACTGTCTACAGGGGGAGCTGTAAAGCACTGTCTACAGGGGGGCTGTATAGCACTGTCTACAGGGGGCTATATGACACAATCTACAAGGGGGCATTAGCTACAGGGGGCACTATCTACAAGGGGGGCTGTGTGTGGTTCCTAGGGGAGGGAGGCCGAGTCAAAAGTTTTCTATGGGGCCCAGTCTATTCTAGTTACGCCCCTGGTTTGAGCAGCTTGAAAACTTTGAGATAAAGGAGTTTTTCCACCATAGATATTAATGGTATGTCACCAGTGAACGTCTACCCACTAGGAACCCCAAATACCACAAGAATGAAGGGGCCACAGTGATAGGGAAAATAAAGAGACTTATTATTATTATCATTATTATTATTATTACTATTATTATATATATATATATATATATATATATATATATATATATATATATATATATATATATAATTTATTTAGCACCAACATATTCTGCAGTACTTTACAATTGCTGAAACTGAAAAACAAGTAAAACGACAAGTAATCAAAACAAATTAACAAACAATGAAACTAAAGTAGAAAGGCCCCTGCCCACAAGAGCTTACAATCTAAGTGGAATTGGAGGAGTGGCACGAGTGACCATACCCGGACACATGTTTCGCCAATGGCTGCATCTGGGGCTGCCATTATATTTGGCTAAAGTGCGGTGTTGACCGTGTACACTTTTGGCAGGGTTGATCTCCTGCTTAGGTTGTTTGCTCTACTATACGCTAAATACTTTATAGTTAGGACCTCATTCACTAGGAACAAGAGGACTTTTAAATTTGCAACATCCACAAAGCTGAGATCGCTGTAAACATTGCAGAAGCGCTCAGTCGGTATACAGTATAGCATCCCCCCGCCCTCTGCCTGTGCAATGTACAGGACACCAATACATTGCACAGGAAGGCTTCCTTTGCTGCAGCTGTGTTACATAGTGACACGGCTGCAGATGAGAAACCGTTTACAGTGCTAAGTACAGCAATAGTTAGAGGGTTAACTAAGTTATTAAATAGAGGTATAAAAGCTATAATCCCTGACATTCCATATGTACACCTTCGAAAGTGATGTTTTTTTATGTTTTTTTTTATAAAAATGTCTATTATTTTTACAAAAAAAGCTCTCTATCCTGTATACCTTTCAAAGGTCTACATAGCCATTAAGGCTATGTTCACATCTGTGTCGCAGATTCGGACTGGTTTACGCCGACAGAAAGCCAACGCAACCTATTAAAGTCAATGGGTTCCGTCGGCAACCGGCGTTCTCCGTTGTGCACAACAGAGGTGTGAACAAAGCCTAAGATGGCAACTGAGGTGATAACTTGCAATATCTCTCGACTCCACTATAAACATTGCATTTTTGATCGTCCTTACAGGCATTTTGTTTCTATGGCATAAGGAGGGTAAAGCTGCTGCCAGAAACTTCTGACTGGATGAAGTTGAACCTGTCTTATACCTACTTCCCCCAACATCCAGTCTGTTGTTTTTATCTGCATTATTATATATGTTTTGTTGTTTTTACATAAAAATCTATGGACTTGTCTCCATTAACAATCCTATTGATTTCAGTACGATTTTCTAATAACAAAAAAGCCATCAGCTGACATCAGCCAGCCCCCGTTGTGTCTTTTTTTTTTGTGTGCATATGTGGTCATGCAGCCTGCTACTATCCTACCCAGTAAATAAAAAATATTTCAAACATTAGTCTGAACAGAGCCATGAATAGTTACTTCATTATTATTTGTAGAATCTTGCCTTTCCGGATGCAAACATGAACTCAATTTACTATTCCTCACTTTAAGGAGCAGTGGGCCATCCAGTGGAATAAGCAAGTTACTGCAGTATCTATCAGAGATATTTGAATATTTCAGAGACAACATTGTCTTGGGCTAGTAAGGTTTGAGTATTAGCATGTAGTGCTTTCATACTGTAATATTTTCCCAACCAAAGCAATGGTCGCACTCCTCTACTAACTGGAAATTCAATTTTAGTGAAAATAACCCCGGACTTCCATTGTAATTATATTGTGTTTATTTCATATTCAAGGCTTCACTAAGCAGTGTAGCAATGTTTCGGACTTATAGTCCTTCATCAGGCTTATTGGGACGTTATGGCTTCCACACAGGGGCAATGTGTCACAATAATGAAGGACTACAAGTCCGAAACATTGCTACACTACTTAGTGGAATCTTGAATATGAAAAAAAATTACAATTTCATTGCAGCAGAAATCTGGAGTTCTGTTCAGTTCTTACATTTCTTTTATATTGTAAGATTTTGTAATATCCCAGCATAACGCATTATATGATTTTCATAGAAATCAATAGGCTGTCTGTGCAATGCTCGGACGTGTTGGTTCCTCCAGATCTTGATACCCGCTCTCTGTTCTGGCTGATAAATGAGGGTCCTGAACAGGGAAACCTCCTCTATTAAGGCCCCCTGCACACGACCATATATTTATTCCGTAATTACGGACCAATTCATTTATATTGGCCATGGACACCTTTCCATATTTTTACAGATGGTTGTCCGTGCTGAAAAAATTATAGAACCTGTCCCGTTCTTGTCCATAATTACAGCATGGACTCTCCCATAGAAGCCTATGGGCGCTTCTGTAAATACGGACGGCTACGGATGTGCATCCGTAAACCGTCCATATTTACGGAAGCGTTGCTATGCAACATGTTTGTAACATTATTTGCAGTCTCCCTCTTTTTTTTTACGGATCCGTATATACGGATCAAATACAGATGCACTACGGACCATATTTGCGGATATCGCTCCGTATATACTGATAAGTTACGGATGACTACCAATCCGTATTTACAGACAGTATTTACGGATAGATGAAAATACGGTCGTGTGCATGGGGCCTAACTCAGAATTCCTTAATAGGGTATTTGAAAGGGGTTTTTCTAAACCAGACAACTTCATAACTTGTAAAATTAAGTAAAAATCACAAAAATATCAGGACGCAGAAATGTTAAAAACATACTGTCGAAAAAACGGAAGCAAAGGTAAATTGTCTAGATTCCATTACTATGCAGCTCAGAGAATTTTATGATCACACTGTCTCTATGACAACACAACAAAAGCTACTGTAATTCCAGGAAACAAAACTACCAACCGTACATAATGGTTAAATAACCAAAAAATAGGAACAAACTTTTTAAGACTTCTGGAAAAATGAGTGCATGAGATTTACTCAGACCCACCGTTCACTTGTGCTTCTTGTCCAGTAAACCAAAAAAGAAAATCGAGATTTCATTTTTAGCCATATTGCCCAGCCCAACTTGAAAATGCACAAAAGTATACCAAACACGTGTTTTTTGTTTTGTTTTAGATGGATCTGTTACAACATATAGAACCCTCCAAAAAATGTAGGTAAAAATGTAAGTTTGCAGTATTTTTTCTTTATTTTTTTAAATAAAATATATACCTGAAGTTTATGGTCCAAACTTGCTTTGTTACTATTTGAATACATTTATTCCTTGAGTTGTGACATTTACCATATACAGTAATATGACACTATTCAGAAAACAACACAGAAAAAAACATTAATGACATTTATTTATTTTTCCTGCAGACAAAGACAAGGTGGGTAATGTCAGACAGGTAATAAATGGGTACATTGTCTTTATTTCACTATCCATTTCTACTAGTAGGCGTTTAGACGTAGGCGTGTGGAGGGAAATGAAAGTGAAAATGCTCAGATCACAGGGCAAGGATGTAAAACGCAGCTTCTTTTCTACAGGGTTTTCATCATTATTCATAACTGCCTACTTTTAAGAAATGGCTCCAGAAAGTCGAAGTGGGGCACTCAAATATTAAAAAAATTCCCCCATAATTCATGATCTCTGTCCCCGTAACAGGGCCAGCAGCAGTTCCCACATAACACAGTCGGCCACAGTGCCTCAAAACAGACTCTGTCAAAGTGACCCCGTGATAGTCAGACACACTTCTCCCAAAACAGAGCCAGCCACAATGCTCCTAATCCCGACAAACTGTCTCCATGACAGTAGCAACAAAACTTTCCTGTTAAAGTGCCCCATAACAGAGCGAGCCAGAGTATCACCATCTCAGAGTCAGCCACGGTGCTTCCATCCAACACCTAACCACAGTGTAAGTCAATGCAGTCTGTCAGGTGCTGTAGAGCGTTGTATTTTCCATTATAAATAGAAGCCATGACACAAGTGTGAACAGAGCCTAAATCTTTTGATGCAGTTATAATTACAATTAATATATTTTGTTTTAATGAATGTCAACATATAAGGACTGTTAAGGCTTAGATACGTCATAAGTCATGATGTATTACATACATAATTGGCATTCAAAGGGTTAAAGTTTTACCTTTAAGTTCTTTATATTACTGTCACTAAGGATCAGGCAACATGCAGCTGCTTTCTCATAAAGGATACAGTACGCTCCACCAGCATCCAGTGCTCCATTAGTAGATATGGCACAGACCGACAGCACAGTCATACCGATGATAAAATAAGAGAGGACAAGCATGCCCACTGCCTCGTACAGACCAGACTGACCCACAACAAACCCTGCAACGAAAATAACATAGAAAATGATTTATCTTCATGAGAGGAGCTGTCATGATGGCTGACTGCATACAACAGTCCCTCTGCTCCTTCAATTTAAACAGTAACTGCACTTTCATCAAACTTTTGATATGTCATAGAGACATCAAAAGTTTGGATTGGTGGGCTGACAAGCTGAAGGCGGCTTACGTAGAACGTCTTCAGCCTAACGAGGTGCCCCGATCATGGCCGAAGGTGCAGGGTATCAGCTGAGCGCTTCTGCACTTTCATTTTAGGGACGGTTGTAGTCTCAGCACTCGGACCCCCACGGATCCAAACTTTTGATATGTCTCTATGACATATCAAAAGTTTGATGAAAGTTCAGTCACTCTAAAGATTACAACCCTGGTAATTAAAACCTGTTTTCTGCTGCGGCGGTCAATATCATTTCTCTGTAGCTGTTCTCCCATATTACCTAAATTTCACCATCTCACAAAGGGATCGACTAGCGTAATATAAGTACATTAGGGTATTGTACGTGTTTGATGTGCAGCGGAACTATTCTACTACGTGGGCGCAGAGCCTGAGGCTGAAATTGATCGTACACCAGACACAACCCATGAACAGGTGTGGTGCTGTTTTTTGAAGAAAGCAGATATTGCTTTCTAATCCTGAACAACCCCTTCAAAGGAGTTTTCCCATATTCAATATTTATCACCTATCCACAGCATAGGTGATAAATATCTGATTGATGCCAGTCCAACCGCTGGGACCCCCACAGATCACGAGTACGGGTTTACGTTGCCATTCCTGGGAGCCCCATATAACTGGAGCAGTACTGCGCTCCATTTAATTCTATGTGGCTGCCGAAGACAGCGCACAGCAGCCTTATGGAAATTAATGGAGCGGTGGTCGAGCATGCGCACTACCGCTCAATTCATGTGGGGCTCCGAGGAACGGCAAGGTAAGCCCATTCTCATGATCGGTGAAGGTCCCAGCGATCGGTGCTCCACCGATCAGATATTCCCCTTACGTCCTACCAGCAGCACAATAATGGGGTATTTCTGCCCCTGTGTACTAGTAGGACAGATTGAATTTTTAATTTAATCAAATTAAACACTTAGAAATTAGAGCCCCCTTCCTACAAAAGGACATCTAGCCCCTCCCACCTTGTGGTTTTTTTTTCTGTCCTGTGGACTTGGACAGATGGTTTGCTCAGTTTATTTGTGTTGCATTATGTTTCTGTTTTCATTTATTATGCTGGACTTCCTAGATTGAACTTGGAGATGTACAAAGGGTGCTTTTTAACCCTATGCAATCAGTGAATCTGCTGCTGCAGTCTGCTATTGAATGTTTTAGTTTGTTGCACTTATGCACCTTAACCTTTTCCTCCCTCTAGGTAAGTCAGCTTCCCTTGGGACGTTCCAAGTGTTGGGGCGGAGACGCCCTGAGTTTTCAGCGTTTCTCAGATAAGCTTTTTCCAGGGAAAATTAGTGTTTGTATCAAGAGGAAGCCTCTTCTTTTATTTTATGACTGCATCCTATTCTTTAAAATATTTTTTGTTTTGAATTAGCTTTGTTTTGGAGGTGCAGTAGGCGAAGCTTCACCTCTCCTTTGCCCCAGTTCACACTATTTAAACTGGACATAGTCCTTCACTGCCTCAATGAGCGCAGCTATCAATTGGTTTTATACTTAAAGAGGCTCTGTCAGCACATTATACGTGGCCTATCTTGTACATGATGTGATCGTCTCTGTAATGTAGATTACAGCAGTGTTTATTATTTAGAAAAATTATCATTTTTGAAGGATTTATGACCTATATTAGCTTTATGCGAATGAGTTTCTTAATGGACAACTGGGCGTGTTTTACTTTTTGGCCAAGTGGGCGCTATGTGCAGCCACATAAACACACTATAACGTTACGGCAGTGTCCTGACAATGAATATACATTACCTCCAGCCAGGACGTGATGTCTATTCAGAATCCTGTGACTTCTGTAGCGTCTCTGTGATATTTACAGCAAGGCAAGCGTAATCTCGCGAGATTACGATGTAACCTGACATTTCAAACGAGATTACTCTTGCCTTGCTGTAAATATCACAGAGACGCTACAGAAGTCACAGGATTCTGAATAGACATCACGTCCTGGCTGGAGGTAATGTATATTAATTGTCAGGACACTGCAGTAAAGTTATAGTGTGTTTATGTTGCTGCATATAGCGACATAGCTATATCGCTATGTGCAGTATAAATGAATGCAGAGAAGTGTATGACGCTGATTGGTCAGCGTCATACACTCCTCTGTACAACGCCCACTTGGCCAAAAAGTAAAACACGCCCAGTTGTTCATTAGCATAAAGCCAATATAGGTCATAACTTCGTCAAAAATAAAAAACACTGCTGTAATCTACATTACAGCGGCGATCACATCATGTACAAGATAGGCCACTTATAATGTGGTGACAGAGCCTCTTTAATTTCTCTGAAATCAGATATGTATTTTTTACTTTCTTGGTAAAATTTCTAATTAATCTATTTCTTAGATGTCTTCAGCAGTTTATGGCGACAGAGGTTGGAACTAAGCTTCTCAGCAGAAGCAGTCGCCTGCCAGGGAAGGAACAATATACTTACAACATATTGGGGCGTGTCTGCGTACAGTCTTAGCTGTGGGTTTTAACAGAAAAACAATGCCCAAATGAAAGCATTGTAGCTGCAGGGATTGTGATATCCCCCTGCCTGTTAGCTATGAACTTTATAAGTGCCAAGATTGTCACCCTTGTGACTTTGCTGGTGAACCATCTCTGCTAAATGAGATGATGTGATTTAAGAACTGTCCAAAAATCCATGCTGAGATGAAAGAATCAGTCTTCCTTCTATCAGGAAAGTTTAAGCGTTGCCATGGGCAATGCCCCCAGTCAAATTATCATGCTAATGGAAATTGTTGAAGTCCATACGCTCAAGGGACCAGTATGTTGACCAGGGTGAAGCTCTAGTCTCCACCTCTCTAGGGCCTAGGGGCTTCAAAGTGGATGAAGATTTTAAAAAAAAGCTATAAAGGCAGAAGTAAAAACATCCTGTGTACAGTCCAGGTTTCCTATGGATAAGGTACACCTAAGCAGTAGGGCCCTCCTCCAAAGCTTTTTATGGCTATCGCCATGATTGTCCAGGCGTACTATTGTACCTGTTGAGGTCAGGTCAAATATTCAAGTGTGCGCTTTGAAGGGCCTACTCTGCTCAGCAGGGCCAGTGGCGCAATGGATTACACGTCTGGCTACGAATAACAAGATTGTGGGTTTGCTCCTACCTGGCTCGATAACATTGCCTTAGCTAAGCTAAGTGTGCCTGATCGCAAACGTTGCACGGCTGTGGGCCTGGTGGGTGTCGGCATGGAAGACTGGCATGGAATCCCTTGTGCCATCGACTTCTGGAAATCTCCAAAGCTCAACAAAAATGGATCCTTCAGATCCAAGTAGATGTAGATGCCGGAGTTACACATGATGATATTGGCCACTGACTACTAGATCCCAACAGGTAGGGTTGCCAGACGACACTATGGCCCTATCTACCGCTGGCAGACATTTTCTTTGGCTTCAACTCTGAGTCGCATTTAATACTTCCAAATACAACTTTTGTGAGTTAGAGTATGAGTCAAGTAGAGTCTTTGGCTCCGAGCTGATTAAAATCATGGAGAGCTTCTTTGACAAGAAGGGGTCATCATTACCGCTGTCATATGAGGTATACATAGACCATTTAAACTTCCACTGACACCACAGAAGTCAATACCGAGGCAAACCAGGGTTCCACATTAAGAGGCTCCATAGCCCTTATCAAAGTCTATCAGGATGGCCGAGCAATCTAGGGCTCTGTGTTAAGGTCGCAGTCACCCCTGGAGGGGGTGATTCAGATTCCATTTCTGACACCAGGCAAAACAAACTCTGATGCCAGATCCCTTCCTATAGGGGTTGCCTCCAACTGTCTTCTTACGATGGCAAAGTATAACCTTTCCTGGGGTTGAAGATCATGCAGTCTCGCTATTCGCTTCCTCAGGGAAGATTTCTCGTACTGCTTCTTTACATTAGGTCATCTTGGATGCCTTAACCTCTACAATTCCTAGAAAGGAAGATCCTGGAGGAAGTCCCTACTCCTGGGAGAGGAACTGGAGTTTATTCTCCTTTAATTCTAGCTCCTAAGCCTTCAGCAAATGAAGAAGGGTATCGACCTCTAATTCTTCAGGAAGAAGATATTCATATAGGAGACATTCAGATCCATGAAAAGAAGATTTCATGGTCTCTCTTGTGTTGAAGGATGCATACCTTCACATTCCCATTTTTCTGCCTTTCAGAAAATATATAAGCTGTGTAGATAAGAGGCAGTGTCAAGCACCCTGCAATTCACAGCTCTTCTGTTCAGGATCTCTTCGGCTCCGGCTCCTCACAAGTCTTCTAAGGTGGTGTTCGCTTTAGCTGCCTGTAACAACACGGGATAGCTGTGGTTCCATACCTGGACGATTAATCTGATGCTCCTACTTCAAACTACTGTCCAGTAACTCCAAGGATGTTGGAAAATAAATTCGGAGGAGCTGGACATTGTTCCATCAAGAAAACAGATGTTCTTAGGCTTTGTCATAAATTGCCAGGAGATATTCTCGCCCTTCCTCCCACTTGGCAGGAAAGAATCTTGGCAACAGAGGGCCTTATGTTTCATGTCAGTAGCTGCAGAGGCAGTTCTTTGGGGCTAAGGGCACTTACAACCCCTCCAGAGAGAAATCCAGAACCTATGGTAATGCAACCCAGAGTGGTTGAACAGTAGGTATACCCTGTAATTTTAAACTCATGAATATGTTAGGTGTGAAACATCTCAGAGATGGGAGGTCCTTGATTCAGCATCTCTGGATCTTGTTGACTACAGATGCATCTCAACTATAACAATAGAGTCCAGGGCTTAAGGAGTACCCTCTAGAAGTCTATGTCCTTGATCCTAAAGGAACTCAAAGCCATATCATATACTCTGTAAGTCCAGGGGAAAGAAGTCTGTGTAAAGTCGGACATCATAATATCAGCCAGCGTGGATTAGAACCCCTTCTTAGGGAAGTGGGAAATATGTCATGGATAGAGTTGAACCTACCCATCTGTCTGCTGTACATATTCAAGGCTCCTCAACATTATTGCCGACCGACTAAGTCAAAGTCTGGCAGTCCCGGAAGACACGTCTTCAAGCAGATAACCAGGATGTGGGGAGTGCCAGAGAACGATCTCATGGTGAACAGGTTCAGCGCCAAGGTGGAAACATTTCTCTCCCTTTATCAGGGGGACAATCCCTTGGCAGTGCATGCCCTGTCCATCCGCAGGAGGTTCAGGCTGGCCTAAATTTCTCCTCTTGTTTCCTTGATACCCAGTGTATTGATGAACATCAGGCAAGACCAGGCCAAGGTAAAAACCATGATACTGTTTTGACTGAGTTGGAAATACCATGACCTCTGGGGCCAGATAAGTGCCAGAGCGTTTCCAACACTCTGGCCGGGATTCCTCTCCTGGAGGAGCCCCTGACATCACTGGCTGGGGACTCCACTCCTAGAGGAGTCCCCAATGGAGCTATCTAAAGGGAGGGGGTGTACACTGTTGACAGGGTGTGGTGCATGGGTGTGCATGTGGCTCTATCTACAAGGGTATGCGTGTGGCACTATCTACAACGGTGTGTGTGTGTGTGTGTGTGTGTGCGTGTGTGTGTGTGTGTGTGTGTGTGTGTGCGTGTGTGTGTGTGTGTGTGTGTGTGTGTGTGTGTGGCATTATCTACAAGGGAGTGCGAGTGGCACTATCTACAAGGGTCTGTGTGAAGCACTATCTACAAGGGTGTGTTTTATTGGCACTATCCACAAGGGTCTTTGTGTGGCACTATCTACAGGGGATTCCAGTCCAGGAGGAGCCCCTGACCTCACTTTCCATATATGGACAGTGACGACAGGGGCTCCTCCAGAAGAGGAATCCCCGGCCAGTGCATCGGCAACGCTCTCGCCGGGCATTCCGCTCCTAGACAGGGGCTCCTCTAGGAGTGGAATCCCCAGCAAGAGTGTTGCCGATCTACTGGCCGGGGATTCCTCTTCTGGAGGAGCCCCTGATGTCACTATCCATATATGGACAGTGACGTCAGGGGCTACCTCTAGGAGTAGAATCCCTGGCCAGAGCGTCAGCAACACTCTGGACAGGGATTCAGTTTCTGGAGGAGTGAATGGCAGATCAGGGTGCGGATAGTTCCCTGCTCTGCCATAAGATTAAATTGAATAAGGCAGTTGCCGGGACATGTCCAGGACAGTAATTTGCCATGACCGTCTCTCTAAATTCGGGACAGTGCCAGCAAATTCGGGACTGTTGGCAACTATGCAACTATTTCAGGTCTATGTACCTGTTATGTTAATTTTTACATTTTGACGAGTTTCTTCTACTTATTAGTACATGGAATACGCCCTTTACTTAGCCAGGTCAGTGCTGATATTTTGAAGTAAGCCCCAAACCACAGAAGCTTAGGAACTGATTTTAAACTCTGTCAGTCTTATACTGTAACTTTACTGAAAGGAATCTCTGCAACACCTTTAAAATTTCCACAGCAAATCCAGTATGTGTGCATGTACCATTAGGTTACATCCACACACAGCGTTAACGTTAACACAGCAGAATTTCCGACCACATTCCGCCGCATTTTCTCAAGAGAAATTGACATTTGAGGACCCGCACCACAAGTCAATTTCCGCATTTCTTTTCTGCATTTTTTTTCTGCTGCGTATGGATGAGATTTATTGGAATCTCATCCACTTTTCTGCTACTGTAGTATGCAGCGGATTTTCTGTAATGAAATCCGTTGCAGAAAATCCGCAGCTAATACCCCTGTGTGCACATACCCTCAATGGTGAGTGCACACAGAGCAGATACGCTGTCTAAAAGTATACAGCATCCTGGAACTCCACCCTAAAAACAGCACCAAGTTGTGGTGCAATTTTTTAGGTGTTAATTCTCACCCTGTTCTCTATTGTAATAGCTACGCGTCCCTCTGCTCTTCGTATAGCCTGGCCTCCTGGGATGACGCTGCAGTCCATGTGACCACTGCTGCCTTTGATTGGCTGCAGCAGTCACATGGGATCAAACTGGTTTATTATTTTTAAACCAATAAAAGGTTTTTTGTTTTTTTCTGGTTTGAGATTTTCGTAGCGGAATCGTAGCTTTTCCACTGCAAAAATCGCAACATTTGACTATTTGTTGTGGGTTTTACCTGGTCAATTTATGAACGGTCAATTTATGAACGGTTTCTCAGCTGATTTTTTTCCGCAGAGCGTAGATGAGATTTGTTCAAATCTCATCCACTCTGCTGCTACTGTAATACAATGCAGATTTTTCGCGGAAAATTCACAGTGTCTACGCTGTGTGTATAGCTACCTTAACCCCTTCAGGACTGAGCCTGTTTTGGCCTTCAGGACGAAGCCGATTTTTCAAATCTGACATGTGTCACTTTATGTGGTAATAACTCCGGAATGCTTTTGCCTATCCAAGTGATTCTGAGATTGTTTTCTCGTGACATATTGTACTTTATGTTATGAAATAATTCACTGTATTCTACGATATATATTTACTTGTGCTCCCACAAAGTATAGGAAATTGTAATTCACTGAAGTGATGAATGAGTAAAACGTATAAATTTTATTTCATAACTCTCTAAAAACAGGGATATACTCACCACTGTGAAAAGCCCCACCGTGTGCATTAAAAACGTATTAAACACATACTCCAAATCCTGGTTCGTTTGTGAACCCTCTCTGACTGGGTATACTTGAAAGATACAAATATGGGATCAGCGTTTCAACATTGGTGTAACAGTGGATTAGACCCTAAAACACACCAGAGCCTGCAGTTACCGCTCCTAAATCTCCTGGTGCTAAGGTGCACAACAGTGCCACTGTCACCTACGCTATGATCCCTCACTAACCTGACCCTACGCGTTTCTATACATATCTATACGCTTCCGTGTTGTATAGCAGAATATCTGCTAATGAATTCATATCGCTGGCATCCAAGCCAGAATGACCAAGTTACAGACCCCTGATGATATGTATAGAAACACCCTCCAGGTGGTCCTCATAGGCTTCTGTACATGGCAGCCCAGAAGCCATTGTCTGGCGTCCGGTTGCAATTGGTACCATCGCCAGCCCCCGTGATTTCACATGGGGGCTGCCGATTGGCACTAAACACCTTAATTGTGGCGTTCAAAATCGAACGCCGCAATTAAGGGGTTAACTGCCGAACTCAGCGGCGATGGGCCGCTGATCGGCAACGGGGAATGCAGGGCAGACACCCTGCATAGTTAACCGCCGCTGCGGTGTAGCGCCGCGCGGCGGTTAACTTTCAAAGCACTGACGTTACTGCACGTCAAGGTGCGCGAAGTGACTGCTCACATTGACGTGCATTAACGTCAAGGTGTGGGAAGAGGTTAAAGAGAGGGCGACAGCTGCATGCTGCAAAGTTTGTAATTCAGCCCTTTCGCTGATGGAAATTTGACTGTTGTATTTTGTTAAGATGGCAAGAGAATTTTTTTTTTAATGTTTTTCCCATGCCTCTTTCTAACAGTAATAACTTGTTCATTTTTATGTAGATGCAGCTGTATGAGGTCTTGTTTTTTTCAAGATGAATGTCTATGGGCTGCCGGAGACATCCAAGCACCATCTCTGGTAGCCCCAAAGAGAGTAAATGGAGTGGTGGCCGAGCATTTGCAGTCCTGCTCTATTCATATAGGGCACTCCAGGACCTCGTTCTCGGGAACAGTGGGGGTCCCAGCAATTGAGCCCCCACCGATCAGACATTTATCATCTTTCCTGTGGATAGGTGATAAGTGATCATTAAGAGAAAAACCCTTTAAATGTATCTTGCAGTGGACTCCAGCATGTGGATTACCTTGCCGGGTGCTGATGTTGCGCATCCGGTGCACAGAATGCTGCATGGAAACGCAAGCTTCTAGACATCTGAGTGCAACTGTCCCAACCAACATAAAAAAGGTGTGCAGCTGGATCCAGTATGGGGGGTATCTATAGCTAGTACACTATTCTAGGGGTATCTGTAGCTGGTATACTTCCTGGGGGTAGCTGTGTCTTGTAATGATCAAAAGGAGGATGTCCAGTGTGTAATTAGATGACTAAAACCATGATCCTTTATTGGTCCAGATTAAAATCCAGAATCAAGACCTGTATTATCGCAGATTGCCGGATTCGCTGACATATTTTTAGGGATACACCATCCCCAGTCATATCAAACATGCCTGACACGCACTTGTTTCTATATACCTCTCGATGACCAATCACAATTATAATGGGTAAAAACGTTATACACAGGAACAATGTGTGACAGTTTACAAAAAATATTTATAATTATCAAAAGTATATTATTAAAATAAAAGTATGATTGATGAGCAGTTATATTAGTTTAGATGATATATTAAGTCATGTCGGAGCTGTGGTCCCACAGGGGAGAGTGTCTGCAAAACAAATATCCAATATGCTTCTCTGTTCAGCAGAGCCATCCTGTGGTCTCCACCTCTTAGTGCTGATTTAGCTAAATTCAGCGTTTTTCGTCAATTTGAAAAAATTTGCCTCAAAATTCCTTCAGTATCCAACACCTTTACCTCTTTGCAAACAAGAAAAGCTTATGATATATAATAATTCCAAATATGTCATATATACATGCACTGCTTGTTCTGTACAGTATGTGGGGTGTACTACTGGTCCCATGAAGGTGAGAATCAGGAGACAATTTTCAGATATTTCAAGTCCAGATGTAGTAAATATTTCACAGGTGTCTAAACATTTTGTACAGCTTCATAATGGAGATGTCTCTTCTTTTTCAGGCACTGAAAGAGTTAAACCTACACCAAGTGGTGGAGACCACAGGATGGCTCTGCTAACTAGAGAAGCATACTGGATATTTGTTTTTGCAGACACGCTCCCCTGTGGGACTAAACCTCCGGCATGATTTCGTTTGTCATCTAAACTAAAATAACCGCCCGTCAATCGTACTTTTGTTTTAATGATATACTTGTTAGATCATTTTATATATGTATATTTTTTTTAAAAACTGTCACACAATGTTCCTGTGAATAACCCTTGACCCATGATAATTGAGATTGGTCATCAAGAGGTATATAAGAATATGTGTTTGTGAGACAGGTTATGCTATGACTAAGGGGTGGTATAGCCTAAAACACTGCAGCGGTCCCTACTACATGCGTTTATACAGGTTGTTTTGCGTTACGGATTTTAATCTGGACACTTTAGGATCATTACTAAGTTTCAGCATGCCCCATTACCTACAACTGGGTGAGATGACTATTGCATATATTTTGAAACTATCTGTGTCTGGTACACTGTTCTGAGGGTATCTGTGTCTCGTACAATAGAAGTGTTATAAGTTTAATTGAAGGATATGAAATATTATTATTATTATTATAATTATTTTATAGATAGGTAGGGGCAAGTCGTAAGTATAGGGGGGTAACTCACCAATCCTGAGGAATAGCACAACACTGAACATAGCCAGCAGGGTGGGAACCACGACTCCCAGGAAGGTGGAGAGTTTTTGGGTGCTTGGGCGCTGCCCGTTGCCCCGGGTCGGTACATTCCTGCCACACTCCTCTGTAGATACGCTTAGCTTGTAAGTGACTAGCGGGCTCCGCTCATCCATAGTCCCCAGCGGTCACTCTGCAGCCTTCTTCCCACTCCACAATCAATGTTCCTGTGTATGAGAAACCCACGTCCAGGTCCTGTGTAACAGTGACAGGTCAGGTACAAGTCCTCTCCCGCCCACTGAGGCGTGACCCAGGTACCACCAGCTAGAAGGACCACCTGAACACACGTGTGGGGATGCACACAGACTGTCCCAGCTCTGTCACCCGGAGCCCTGCTCGGTGTGACCCACTACCTCACTGCAGCACATCCCCAGCTCTGTCACTCGGGAAACTACCAGGAAGTATCTAGTGCTGTGTAGGTGCCACAGTCATGTGATAACTCCTGCCTCAGTGTCTGCAGCCTGGGAATGTCCAGTGTTTTATGTCTATACTCCCAGCATGTCTTGTATGTGGGTGGTACAACTGGTGCCCTGAAGGTGAGAATCAGGAGACACTAGTCAGATATTTCAAGTCCAGATGTAGTAAATATTTGACACGTGTCCAAACACTTTGTACAGCTTCATAATGGAGATGTCTCTTTTTCTTTCATTTTCAGGCATTGAAAGCGTTAAGCCTGAAGCAAGAGGTGGAGACCACAGGATGGCTCTGCTGAACAGAAAAGCATACAGGATATTTGTTTTGCAGACACGCTCCCCTGTGGGACTAAATCTCCAACATTACTTAATCATGTTTTTATTCTAATATTAACCACTTCTCGCTGCAGCTACTTTTGACCTTCCTGACAGAGCCTTATTTTTCAAATCTGACGTGTCACTTTATGTGGTAATAACTTTGGAATGCTTTTACCTATCCAAGCGATTCTGAGATTGTTTTCTCGTGACACTTTGTACTTTAATATATAGAAAAGTATCCGGCACACAAATGTGGTTCAATTTTGCGATTTTATTACATTCGATGCCATGGGCAATGTGCGTGCAACGTTTCGGTTCAACGACCTTCGTCAGGCACTGCAGGTGTACAAAATATTTCACATGAATATATTGGCATCATATTTCAACAATAACATTATATCAATGGTGCAAAACAGCAAGTAAAGAGAAACTGGAAAGAATAAAATAAAAAAGGTAAAAAAACTATACCTCGAGGCTTGTTCCCAATAAAATAATAGATATATTGACTATATATGAACACTGTATGTGTCTTGACAAAAGACTCTGTTCTTATTTTTTACCTTTTTTATTTTATTCTTTCCAGTTTCTCTTTACTTGCTGTTTTGCACCATTGATATAATGTTATTGTTGAAATATGATGCCAATATATTCATGTGAAATATTTTGTACACCTGCAGTGCCTGACGAAGGTCGTTGAACCGAAACGTTGCACGCACATTGCCCATGGCATCGAATGTAATAAAATCGCAAAATTGAACCACATTTGTGTGCCGGATACTTTTCTATATACAATTGGGTTGGGACCCTATTCGTGCACCTCTTTCAATCTTGTGCGCTCTGAACCAACACAGACTTTGTACTTTAAGTTAGTGGTAAAATTTGGTCAATACATTCAGTATTTAATTGTGAAAAACACCAAAATGTAACATTTTTTTAAATTTAAATGTGCTGCTTGCAAAAAAAAGATAGTAATACCACTCAAAATACTTTCTAATTAACATTTCCCATATGTCTACTTCAGATTGACATCATTTTTTGAACATCTTTTTATTTTTCTAGGACGTTACAAGGCTTCGAACTTTAGCAGAAATTTCTCACATTTTCAAGGAAAATTCAAAAGGCTTTTTTTACAAAGACCAGTTCAGTTCTGAAGTGGCTTTGAGGGGCCTATACAATAGAAACCCCCATAAGTCACCCCATTTTAAAAACTGCACCCCTCAAAGTATTCAAATCAGCACTTAGAAAGTTTCCTAACCCTTTAGGCGTTTCACAAGAATTGAAGGAACTAGAGGTGAAATTTACAAATTTTATTTTTTTTTGCAGAAATTCCTATTTGATCAATTTTTTTCTGTAACATAGAAGGTTTTACCAGAGAAACACAACTTAATATTTATTGCCCAGATTCTGCAGTTCTTAGAAATATTCCACATGTGGCCCCAGTGTGCTTATGGACTGAAGTACATGCCTCAGAAGCAAAGGAGCACCTAGAGAATATTGGGGCCTTCTTTTTATTAGAATATATTTTAGGCACCATGTCGGGTCTGTAGAGGTCTTGTGATGCAAAAACAAAGGAAACACCACCAAAAAAAATAATTTTGGAAACTGCACCCCACAAGGATTTCATCTGGGGTGTATTTTGACCCCACAGGTGTTTGATAGATTTTTTAGAATTTGGAAGTGAAAATTTAAAATTACATTTTTTTCCAATAAGATGTAGTTTTAGCTAAAAAAAACAATGTCTACAAGGAATAAAGAAAAAAAAGCATAAAGCAACTTCTCCAGAGTATGGAAATAACTCATATGTTGTCATAAACTGCTGTTTGGGCACACGTCAAGGCTCAGAAGAGAAGGAGTGCCATTTGGCTTTTGGAGTACAGATTTTGCTGGATTGGTTTCTTGGCACCATGTCGCAAAGCCCCTAAGGTATCAGTACAGTGGAAACTACCCAAAAGTGACTCCAGTTACAAAACTACATTTAGGGTTTTAGTAATCATTTTGACCCCACAGGTGTTTCATAGATGTTATTGGGCAGTGAAAATAAAAACATTCATTTTTCTTCAATAAGACGTAGCTTTAGCTCAAAATTTTTCATTTTCCCAACAAATAAAGGAGAATAAGCACCCCAACATTTGTAAAGCGATTTGTAAAGCGGTTTCTCCCGAGTACTGAAATACCCCATATATGGTCATAAACTGCTGTTTGCGCACAGTAGGGCTCAGAATGGAAGGAGTGTCATTTGGCTTTTGGAGTGCAGGTTTTGCTGGATTGGTCTCTGGGCGCTATGTTGCATTTGCAAAGCCCCTGTGGGACCAAAACAGTGGAAACCCCCCAAAAGTGCCCCATTTTGGAAACTACACCCCTCAAGGTATTCACCTAGGGTGTAGTGAGCATGTTAACTCCGCAGGTGTTTTCCAGAAATTTGTGTGCCCTCTATGTTGCAGAGTGAAAATGGGAATTTTTCATAGATATGCCGATATGCGGTGCCCAGCTTGTGCCACCATAACAAGACAGCTCTCTAATTATTATGCTGTGTTTCCCGGTTTTAGAAACACCCTACATGTGGCCCTGGTCTTTTGCCTGGACATTCGACCAGGCTCAGGAGTGAAAGAGTACCATGCAAAATTGAGGCCTAATTTGGCGATTTACAAAGTATTGGTTCAGAATTGCAGAGGCTCTGATGTGAAATAATAACAGAAACCCCTGAGTGACCGCCATTTTGGAAACGACACCCTTCAAGGCATTTATTAAGAGGTGTAGTGAGCATTTTCACCCCACAGGTCTCTTCCATATATGAATGCGCTGCGGATGGTGCAAAGTAAAAATTTTAATTTTTCCCTAGATATGCCATTTCAGTGGAAAATATGTCATGCCCAGCTTGTGCCACTGGAGACACACCTCCCAAAAATTGTTAAAAGGGTTCTCCCGTGTATGGCGATGCTATATATGCGGAAGTAACTGTAGGGCTCAGAAGGGAAGGAGCGCAATTTGGTTTTTTGGAGCGTGGATTTTGCTTGGTAGTACTTTTGTTTCAGTATCGCTGGTGTTTTCAATTGTAATGTAGGGGTACATGTAAGCTGGGCAGAGTACATCCGGGGCATAGTCAGGTGGTATAACAATGGGGTAAAAAAAATAATAAAATAATCCAAAGATGTGTGTTACTCTGTGTACCAATCCTCTATGCACAGGCCAGTGTCACAATGATAAATGGTGTAATTACTTATCCCCTTTTGGTCCACACTCCGCACCTTTGCAGCTTCCAGCGGATATGTTTGGGCCCTCCCCTTCCTGGTTCCCTAATTTTAGGGCCATGAGAAATCGCCTCATGAAATATTCCCCTCAGGCCTGACCAACTGCATATTCTTTCTTTCCTGACTTATTGGAACCTTAACTTATTTTATTTTTTCATAGACGTAGTGGCGTGGGGAATGTTTTTTTGCAGGGCGAGCTGTAGGTTTTATTGGTACCATCTTGGGGTACATGCGACTTTTTGATCACTTTTTATCCTAATTTTTTGGGAGGCAAGGTGACCAAAAAACAGCAATTCTGGCATAATTTTTTTTATACAATGTTCACCATGCGTTATAAATTACATGTTAACTTTATTCTGCGGGTCAGTACGATTCCGGCAAATTTCTAACACTTTTTTATGTTTTGCAACTTTTTGCACAATAAAATTAGTTTTGTAAAAAGAATGTACTTTTCTCTGTCACCATGTTGTGAGAACCATAACTTTTAATTTTTTTTAGTTAATGCAGCTGTATGAGGGCTTGTTTTATGAGACGAGCTATAGTTTTTACAGGTACCGTTTTTGCCTACATGCGACTTTTTGATCACTATTTATTCCAAATTTTGTAGGGAGAAAAAACAGAAATTATGGCATTGTTTCTTATGTTTTTTTTTATTTTTTTTTTACCAAATATGTATGCTTCATTTATTTTTTTCAATAATAAATGACTTGATAAGGGAAAAAGGGCGATTGTGTTTTTTTTTTATTACTTGAAACTTTTATTATATTTTTTACAACTTTTTTTTACAATTTGCTTAATCCCACTAGGAGACTTGAAGGTCCAACTGTCTGATTTATTTTCTAATACATTGCACTACCTATGTAGTGCAATGTATTAGAGCTGTCAGTCGTTCATTGACAGCAAGCCGATTAGGCTTCGCCTCCGGGCAGGGCCTAATCGACTTCCATAATGGCAGAGCAGGAGGCCATTGTTAGGCCTCTTGTTGCCATAGCAGCAGTCGGCAGCCCTGCGACCGCATGGCAGGGCTGCTCATTTGCTACCAACCACTAAGATGCAGCAATCACTTTCAATCGCTGCATCTAGGGGGTTAATGGCAGGGATCGGAGCTAGCTCCGGTCCCTGCCATTACAGGAGGATCTCAGCTGTAACATACAGCGCCATCTTGCTGTCGGCTACTGAAGCCTTTTAGGCCCTGCTTCCGGGCGGGGCCTGGAAGGTTTCCGTACTAGGCAGATCGGGAGGCCAGTATTAGGGTATGTGCACACACACTAATTACGTCCGTAATTGACGGACGTATTTCGGCCGCAAGTATCGGACTGAACACAGTGCAGGGAGCCGGGCTCCTAGCATCATAGTTATGTACGATGCTAGGAGTCCCTGCCTCTCTGCAGGACAACTGTCCCGTACTGTAATCATGTTTTCAGTAGGGGACAGTAGTTCCACGGAGAGGCAGGGACTCCTAGCATCGTACATAATATGATGCTAGGAGCCCAGCTCCCTGCACTGTGTTCGGTCCGGTACTTGCGGCCGAAATACGTCCGTCAATTACGGACGTAATTAGTGTGTGCGCACATACCCTTAGGCTTCCAGTTGCAATTGCAGTCAATGGCACCCCGGCAATTTCATTGCTGGGGTGGTGATGAGCTGCAAACACCTTAAATGCAGCGATTGCTTTTGACGACTGAATTTAAGGGGTTAATGTTGGGGATTGGAGCTAACTTCGGTCCCCGCCATTACAGCGGGGTGTTAGCTGTAACATATAGCTGACATCCAGGGATGATGGCACAGACTCAGCTTCTGAGCCCTTGTCATCCATTAAGTATACAACAAATTGCGGGAAGCACTAGCTTTCCATGACGTATACTAACGACAAATGTCAGGAATGGGTTCATTATTACTTGTTTGATCACTTTATACAAAATGTTTGTAAACTATTACACACTGTTCCTATGTATAACCTTTGACTCATGATAATTGTGATTGGCCATAAAAATCAGCTGCAGAAGCATCCTCTAACGGGGAAATGAAATATTACATTGCAGCCACTTGTATAACTAGCCTTCCGTGTAATGCATGGAAGGGCCACGCCTACCAGAGCAACCCTCCATTAAGGTTTATAGACAGCAGTCTCAAGCAAGACTCCCCCCACTATGATGTCCATTTGCCCTGGTAGGTCATATGGACAGGTGTTTTTTTTAGATCTGCTGAAAAATTTTCAGAGCAGCTGCTAGAAATCTAGAATCCCTTCTGTATTTTTAGATCCCTCCTGCGCTAACTGGAACTATTTAAGCAATTTCCTAGCATACTCAACAAAATTTACCATTTCAACTGAAAAGACAATCTGTCAGAGTCTTGTAAAGGAAATAGTTTTTCTAGTCCTAGTGAAACTGAAATAGCTTTACAGCTAAAGAGGAACTAAATGAACCTTCAAAACAATTTGGTTTGTTCTGACTTCTCTGTCTATAGGAGAAATAAGCAACTAAATGCATGACCTCCAGATGTACCGTGAGGAGACGTGTTCTCTATGGTTCCCATTTATATAGAAATTAGTAAGCAAATGAGGAACTTTGATAACCGCAAACTTAAAGGGAATGTATTATCAGAAAATGAGATATAATAACTTTTTTATTTTTCCATCGATAAAGTCGTATGAGGGCTTGACTTTTGCAGGACGAGTTGTAGTTTTTCATTGTACCATATAATAGACTGGAAAACTGGAAAAAAAATTATTGTCCATGGAGTATCCGAAAAAATTGGAGGAGATTGGTAGTGATGTAGAAGAGCCAGGGGGAAGTCATTTAAACATGGAAAGGTGGATTTGGAGTCAGGACTGTGAGTCTTCAGGATAGCGCCACCGCCACATGACCCTTTAAAGAGTAATTAGCATACAGCGAGCGCCGTTTTAAAAGTTGATTTTATAGATTTTGTTGCATCTGAGAAAAACATACCAGGGAATGTTTAGAATATTTACATTGAGTGATTAACAGGTGATGTCTTTTCAGATTATTGTCGTTCTTTTTCTCTTGTCTTCTACATCCAGTGCAGACCACTATGATGACTTTTTCCGGCCATGGCCCAATTTTGCAGTTTGCCGCTCAGATGGATGTCCTCAGCTTCTCACTTTTCAAATATTTCTGCACATATAAATAGCACCATAGACTGCACCCCTGAATATAATAGCACCATACACTGTGTTCCTTATTATAATAGCACTATACACTGTGTCACACACACACACACACACGCCGTGTCCCCTGTAGATAGTGCCCCTCATAGTGCCCCCTGCAGACAGTGCTCCTCATAGAGCCCCCTGTAGCTAGTGCCCCTCATAGTGCCCCATGTAGACAGTGCCCTTTATAGAGCCCCCTGTGGACAGAGCCCCCTTTAGATAGTTCCCCCTATAGTGCCTCCTGTAGATATTGCTCCCCAAAGAGCCTCCTGTATATAGTGCCCCACATACAGCCCCCTATAGATAGTGCCCGACATAGATCCCCCTGGAGATAGTAGCCCCATAGATCCCCCTCGAGATATTGCCCCACATACAGCCCCCTGTAGATAGTGTCGGCGGTTGGTTTCAGTGCCGCCGCCCCCTTGGAGAGGCAGTAGGCAGCGGCCTGAGGCTCACTTCTCCTCACGGACGGTTTGGCCCAGCACTATACACTATATACAAAGAAAAGGCTCTGTATGCAGCTTCCCAGGTCTCTTCGGGAGGGGCTGTACTTTCTTGCTTCCTGGAAACTGTAATAATCTATGAGATTTCTCTTTTCAGTCAATTGTCCTCTTCATTCAGGCTGCATACACTCTGCTGTGCTGACTATACAGGAAGAACAGAAAAAAAGCATATGTCTCCAATATGACCGCTCCCTCGGAATGTTTTACAAATAAAAATGAATAGCTGCAACATGTAAAAAAAAGACCAAATATATTATTACCTATGTCCTTAAATCTAATTAATTAATTAAATTAAAATTAACTACTTGACACATTTCAATTAAGACTCATAAACAGCATAAGGATATATACTTAGGGCATGACCACACATGGCGGAATTCCTCCGCAACTGTCCGCATCAATGCCGCACAGAATCTGCGTTGCAGATTCTGCAGCGGATCTGCACAAAATGTGCAGAAAATTGATGCGGACTGGCCGCTGCGGACTGCAGGAAAAGTGCTTCTCTTCTCCCTATTCAGTGCAGGATAGAGAGAAGAGACAGCACTTTCCCTAGTGAAAGTCAAAGAAATTCATACTTACCGCCCGTTGTCTTGGTGACGCGTCCCTCTTTCGGCATCCGGCCCGACCTCCCTGGATGACGCACCAGTCCATGTGACCGCTGCAGCCTGTGCTTGGCCTGTGATTGGCTGCAGCCGTCACTTACACTGAAACGTCATCCTGGGAGGCCGGACTGGAGACAGACGCAGGGAGTTCTCGGTAAGTATGAACTTATATTTTTTTTTACAGATACATGTATATTGAGATCGGTAGTCACTGTCCCGGGTGCAGAAACAGTTACTGCCGATCGCGTAACTCTTTCAGCACCCTGGACAGTGACTATTTACAGACGTCTCCTAGCAACGCTCCCGTCATTACGGGAGCCCCATTGACTTCCTCAGTCTGGCTGTAGACCTAGAAATACATAGGTCCAGCCAGAATGAAGAAATGTCATGGTAGTAAAACCAATACGCTCCGCAGCACACATAAGATCTGCGGACTTCATTGCAGAATTTTGACTCTCCATTGAAGTCAATGGAGAAATTCCGCCATGAGTCCGCAACCAGTCCGCCACTGCTCCGCAACAGACAGAGCATGCTGCGGACACCAAATTCCGCTCCGCAGCCTATGCTCCGCAGCGGAATTGTACGCATCGTGTAAACGAACACTGCTAAATTAAAGTGAAAGTCAATGGAGAAACGGCTCCGCTGCGGATTAACGCTGCGGAGTGTCCGCAGCGGAATTTAAGTGAAATTCCGCTATGTGTGAACCCGCCCTAAGAATATCCAAATAGGAACCTCTGACTAATGTAACCACAGCATAGCCGTCTTCACTGGGCCAGTATACCAGGGCATGGAGGCCATACGGTTCCCTAGTGCAGAGCCACATAGCTGCTGTACAGGCTCAGTCAGGTGCTGGATGTTCGGAGGTGTTCTCCATTAGAATAAATTCTTCTAGTGGACAATACCTCCAGGCATATTAATTGCAAGGTTGTAGACCACAATTTTCTTCATATCAGATATTGTATAAATGAAATCCTCCATATGCTTTCGTATTAAAACAGAGGTATAGGTACAGTTAGGTCCAGAATTATTTGGACAGTGACCCAGTTTTCATAATTTGGGCTCTGCATGCTACCACATTGGATTTGAAACAACTGAGATGGAATTGAAGTGTAGACTTTCAGGTTTAATTCAAGGGGTTGAACAAAAATATCCTGTAAAATGTTTATGAATTGCAACCATTTTTCTATGCGGCCTCCTCATTTCAGGGGCTCAAAAGTAATTGGACAAAATAACTTTACCATAAATAAAAAAAACATTTTTTTAATAGTTTGTGGAAAATCCTTTGCAGACAATGACTGTCTGAAGTCTGGAACCCATGGACATCACCAAACGCTGGGTTTCCTCCTTTGTGATGCTTTGCCCGGCCCTTACTGCAGCTGTCTTCAGTTGTTGCTTGTTTGTGGGTCTTTCTTCCTTAAGTTTTGTCTTAAGCAAGTGAAATGCAGCTCGATCTGGTTGAGATCTGGTGATTGACTTGGCCATTGCATAATATTCCACTTCTTTGCCTTAAAAAACTCCTGGGTTGTTTTCGCAGTATGTTTTGGGCCATTGTCCATCTGTACTGTGAAGCGACGTCCAATCAACCTTGCTGCATTTGGTTGAATCTGAGCAGAAAGTAAATCCCTGAACACTTCAGAATTCATCCGGCTGGTTCTGTCTTCAGTCACATCATCAATAAACACTAGTGACCCAGTGCCTTTGGTAGCCATGCATGCCCATGCCATCACACTGCCTCCACCATGTTTTACAGCGGATGTGGTGTGCTTTGGATAATGAGCCGTTCCAAGCCTTCTCCATACTTCTCCCATCATTCTGGTACAGGTTGATCTTAGTTTAATCTGTCCAAAGAATGCTGTTCCAGAACTGGGCTGGCTTCTTTAGATGTTGTTTGGCAAAGTCTAATCTGGCCTTTCTATCTTTGAGGCTGGTTAATGGTTTGCACCTTGGGATGAACCCTCTGTATTCGCTCTCATGAAGTCTTCTCTTTATGGTAGACTTAGATACTGATACACCTACTTCCAGGAGAGTGTTCTTCACTTGGGTAGATGTTGTGAAGGGGGTTTTCTTCACCATTAAAAGGATTCTGCGATTATCCACCACTGTTGTCTTCTGTGGACATCCAGGCCTTTTGGAGTTCACGAGATCACCAGTGCGCTCTTTTTTTCAATGTACCAAACTGTTGATTTGGGCACTCCTAACATTTGTGCCTTCTCTCTGATGCATTTTTTCAGCCTAACGATGGTCTGTTTCACTTGCATTTAGAGCTCCTTTGACCTCATGTTATGGATTCACAGCAACAGCTTCTAAATGCAATTGCCACACCTGGAATCAACTCCAGGACCTTTTACCTGCTTAATTGATGATGGATTAACGCCGGAATAGCCCATGCAGCCCATTAAATAGCTATTGAGATAATTGTCCAATTACTTTTGGTCCCTTGAAAAAGAGTCAGCTAAATATTAAAGAGCTGTAATTCCTAAACCCTTCCTCAAATTAGGATGTGAATACCCTCAAATTAAAGCTGAGAGTCTGCACTTTAAGCCTATATTGATTATATAACTGAATATATGTTTTGGTTAACAGCTAAAATGCCAAAACTTGTGTCACTGTCCAAATAATTCTGGACCTAACTGTAGGTACAATAAGGGCCCATACACTTGCAGGAGCGCCATATAACAAAGCCCCATACAACTTGGAGTTTGTACAAAGCCATAATACAGCTGTGTATATGAGCCCTTAGGCTACATGCACACGTTCCTAGTGTTGATAGAAGAAGTGTTATGCCCTTTCTTCAGGCGTTTCTGTCTCTGACCTCCCATTGACATCAATGGGAGGCAGAGAAAGCGGTTTTCGCTGCATTTTATGTCAGCAGCGCTCAATGGCCGCCGCAAAAAAACGACACAAAAAATGCTGAAAAGAGTGCAGGCAGGTAAAAATCTTTTGCCCTCTCTTTGCCTCATTTTTTGCGGCGTTTTTTACAACGCGGACATTGATCGGCGCGGGCAAAAAACGCAGCGTAAAACGCTTTCTCTGCCTCCCATTCATTTCAATGGAAGGTCAGTGTTGGAAACGCCTAAAGAAAGGGTATGACGCTTCTTTTTCCTGCGAGGCAAGTCAGGGAGTGTTTTTTCTACTCGTGGGAAAAAACATCTCTGCCTCCCATTGAAATCAATGGAAGCGATTTCATTTAAGCGGTTTACCGCAGTTTCCGCATCAAAAACAGCGCCAAAAAACTCTGTGTGAACTAGCCCTTAGGCTATGTTCACACAAAGTTTTTTGTCGAGTTTTTTTACGCGGAAACCGCGCCGCAAAACTCGTCAAAAACGGCCCGAAAATGCCTCCCATTGGTTTCAATGGGAGGCGGAGGCGTCTTTTTCCTACAAGCGGTAAAACCGTCTCGTGGGAGAAAGAAGGGACATGCCCTATCTTCGGGCGTATACGCCTCTGACCTCCCATTGACTTCAATGGGAGGCAGAGAAAGCTTATTTCGCTGCGTTTTATGCGCGCGGTGCTCAATGGCCGCGGGCGAAAAACGCAGCAAAAATCGGCATGCAGGGAGAGGAAAATTTACCTCAAACTTCCAAACGGAATTTTGGGGCAGGAATTCCGCCTGCAAAAAACTCTGTGTGAACATAGCCTTAGACTGTTTGCCAGGAGGAATAATAGAGGAATGGCACAATGCAGAGTTGCTCCAGAATTGTTATTCCTTGGGGAATACAAGTATTTACTGAAACAGACATGTCAGGATTTACAAATATATATATATATATATATATATATATATATATATATATATATATATATATATATATACAGTGAAGGAAATAAGTATTTGATCCCTTGCTGATTTTGTAAGTTTGCCCACTGTTAAAGACATGAACAGTCTAGAATTTTTAGACTAGGTTAATTTTACCAGTGAGAGATAGATTATATGAAAAAAAAAAAGAAAATCACATAGTCAAAATTATATATATTTATTTGCATTGTGCACAGAGAAATAAGTATTTGATCCCCTACCAACCATTAAGAGTTCAGCCTCCTCCAGACCAGTTACACGCTCCAAATCAACTTGGTGCCTGCATTAAAGACAGCTGTCTTAAATGGTCACCTGTATAAAAGACTCCTGTCCACAGACTCAATTAATCAGTCTGACTCTAACCTCTACAACATGGGCAAGACCAAAGAGCTTTCTAAGGATGTCAGGGACAAGATCATAGACCTGCACAAGGCTGGAATGGGCTACAAAACCAGAAGTAAGACGCTGGGTGAGAAGGAGACAACTGTTGGTGCAATAGTTAGAAAATGGAAGACATACAAAATGACTGTCAATCGATATCGATCTGGGGCTCCATGCAAAATCTCACCTCGTGGGGTATCCTTGATCCTGAGGAAGGTGAGAGCTCAGCCGAAAACTACACGGGGGGAACTTGTTAATGATCTCAAGGCAGCTGGGGCCACAGTCACCAAGAAAACCATTGGTAACACATTACACCGTAATGGATTAAAATCCTGCAGTGCACGCAAGGTCCCTCTGCTCAAGAAGGCACATGTACAGGCCCGTCTAAAGTTTGCAAATGAACATCTGGATGATTCTGAGAGTGATTGGGAGAAGGTGCTGTGGTCAGATGAGACTAAAATTGAGCTCTTTGGCATTAACTCAACTCGCCGTGTTTGGAGGAAGAGAAATGCTGCCTATAACCCAAAGAACACCGTCCCCACTGTCAAGCATGGAGGTGGAAACATTATGTTTTGGGGGTGTTTCTCTGGTAAGGGCAAAGGACTACTTCACCGCATCAATGGGAGAATGGATGGAGCCATGTACCGTCAAATCCGGAGTGACAACCTCCTTCCCTCCACCAGGACATTAAAAATGGCTCGTGGCTGGGTCTTCCAGCACGACAATGACCCGAAACATACAGCCAAGACAACAAAGGAGTGGCTCAAAAAGAAGCACATTAAGGTCATGGAGTGGCCTAGCCAGTCTCCAGACCTTAATCCCATCGAAAACTTATGGAGGGAGCTGAAGATCCGAGTTGCCAAGCGACAGCCTCGAAATCTTAATGATTTACAGATGATCTGCAAAGAGGAGTGGGCCAAAATTCCATCTAACATGTGTGCAAACCTCATCATCAACTACAAAAAACGTCTGACTGCTGTGCTTGCCAACAAGGGTTTTGCCACCAAGTATTAAGTCTTGTTTGCCAAAGGGATCAAATACTTATTTCTCTGTGCACAATGCAAAAAATTATATATAATTTTGACTATGTGATTTTCTTTTTTTTTTATATAATCTATTTCTCACTGGTAAAATTAACCTAGCCTAAAAATTCTAGACTGTTCATGTCTTTGACAGTGGGCAAACTTACAAAATCAGCAAGGGATCAAATACTTATTTCCTTCACTGTATATATATATATATATATATATATATATATATATATCAAGATTACTGCAAGTAAAGTACCGTATGTGCAATAGCTCATTTCTTACATCAACTGCAGAAGTTTAGAATATTTACATTTTAGTATCTCAACCTCTGCAATAATTCTCGTTTTAGCACAATCTAGAATCCCTTCTCGTTGTTGGCTACCTTTGCTCTTTGCTAATTTTTTCGCATTACCTAAGACGTCTGGACTTTCACTGCAGCATAATGAGCTGGCTTCTTTTTTCCTGCAAGGAATGTACAAACGTTGTCAATAATTATCCAGGCACATTGGACGTGTACAATGCTCTTTTGAAACTATGGTGTTTGGGTTTTATACGTATTGTATCAGATAACCTCCTTTTTTATATTCTTATCTTCCAGTATATATTATAACAGTTATATTCTCATCATTTAGCACATTTTATAGTTTATACTTCTATCTTCTAGATACATATAGGGTAGGAACACACACAACGTATTCAGCGCGGATACACTGCGTTAAGCTGCGCAGCGTATCCACCCTGAACACAGCAGGGAATGCCGTCCTGAAAATGGCACCACATTGTGATGCGTTTTTCCGGCGGAATTTCCGCTGCGAAGAAAAACCCCCCCAAAACTTTCATACTTACCCCCTCCGTCTTCTCAGCGCGTAGTCCGGCCTCCTGGGATGACGTTGCAGGCCATGTGGCGCTGCAGCCTGTGATTGCCTGCAACCTCATCCAACGTCATCCATGGAGGCTGGACTGGAGAAGAAGCAGGGTAAGTATCACTTTATTTTTTATTTTTTTTCTTACTTGCGATTTTCGCACCACACACTGCTTTGTTGCGGGTTCAAGCACCCCATTGAATTCAATGGGTAAACCCCCAACAGAAGAGTTGAGTATCCGCTGAATTAAATGTCATGCTGCTACTGTAATACGCTGCGGATTTTCTGCAATTAATCTGTTGCGCAATATCCGCAGTGTTTACGCTGTGTGTGTTCTTACACATAACATCCTATAGGTAGCCCAGAGCTGAAGAACAGGCCCCAGTTAGTAATGGTGGGCTGCAAGTGTCTCCTGAAAACTGTAAGGGTATGTTCACACGGCAACACCAATTATGCCTGAAATTACGGAGCTGTTTTCAGGAGAAAACAGCTCCTGAATTTCAGATGTTTTGACAAGTGCACGCGTTTTTCGTGGCGTCTTTTACAGAGTCAATGAAAAACGGCTCCAATTACGTCCCAAGAAGTAACATGCACTTCTTTCAGGTGGGCGTCTTTTTATGCGCTGTCTTTTGACAGCGGCGCATAGAAAAAAATCCTGTCTGCACAGGACACCGCAAGACCCATTGAATTCAATGGGCAGATGTTTGCAGAAGGTTTGGAGCCGTTTTTTTCGGGTGTAATTCGGGGCGTAAATTGCCTGAATTACGTCCGTAAATAGGGCAAGTGAACATACCCTAACTTATCGTGACACGTCATGTCTTGCCGAGCAAACAGTAGGACCCAGGTCTGGAGTGAGACTCTTAGGGCACGGCCAGACGTGGTGGAATTGCTCTGGCCGCGGACATTTTCTCCATTGGTTTCCACACATTTTTAGTTAGGTTCGTGCAGACGTGGCGGAAAACTCAGCTGCGGACCATAGGCTGCGGTGCGGAATGGTGTCCGCAGCATACACTGGCTGTTGCGGACTTGTTGCGGACTTGTTGCGGACTTAGGGCATGACCAGACGTGGCGAAATTGCTCTGGAATTCCGCTGCGGACAGTCCGCAGCGGAAATCCGCAGCGTACACGTTTCTCCATTGTCTTCCACAGCTTTGTGGTTGGGTTCGTTTACACGTTGCGGACAATTCCGCTGCGGAGCATAGGCTGCGGTGCGGAATTTGGTGTCCGCAGCATACAATGGTTGTTGCGGACGTGTTGCGGACTCATTGTGGAATTTCTCCATTGACTTCAATGGAGAGTCAAAATTCTGCAATGAAGTCCGCAGATGTTATGTGTGCTGCGGAGCGTATTGGTTTTACGAACATGACATTTCTTCATTCTGGCTGGACCTATGTATTTCTAGGTCTACAGCCAGACTGAGGAAGTCAATGGGGCTCCCGTAATTATGGGTGACTACGTGTGTGCACCCGTAATTACGGGTGACTACGTGTGTGCACCCGTAATTACGGGAGCGTTGCTAGGCGATGTCAGTAAATAGTCACTGTCCAGGGTGCTGAAAGAGTTAAGCGATCTGCAGTAACTGTTTCAGCACCCTGGACAGTGACTTCCGATCACAATATACATCAACCTGTAAAAAAAATAGAAGTTCATACTTACCGAGAACTCCCTGCTTCTTCCTCCAGTCCGGCCTCCCAGGATGATGTTTCAGTCCAAGTGACGGCTGCAGCCAATCACAGGCTGCAGCGGTTACATGGACTGCCGCGTCATCCAGGGAGGTCGGGCTGGATGCCGAAAGAGGGACGCGTCACCAAGACAACGGCCGGGTAAGTATGAATTTCTTTTTACTTTTTCTAGGGAAAGGGCTGTCCCTTCTCTCTATCCTGCACTGATAGAGAGAAGGGAAGCCCTCTTCCCCTCAATACGCAACGGCTAGTCCACATCAATTTAATGCATATTTTAGGCAAAGCCGCAACAGAATCTGCAACGCAGATTCTGTGCGGCATTGATGTGGAGAGTGGCGGATGAACTCGGCCACGTCTGGGCATGCCCTTACTGTGGAATTTCTCCATTGACTTCAATGGAGATTCAAAATTCTGCAATGAAATCCGCAGATGTTAAGTGTCTTGCGTTGCGGATTGGTTTTACGAACAGGATATTTCTTCATTCTGGTTGGACCTCTGTGTTTCGAGGTCTATAGCCAGACTGAGATTAAATGGTTTAAAAGACAGCAAGATGTACTCTTCACCTGAATACGCAACGGCTAATCCGCATCAATTTACTGCACATTTTAGGCAAAGGCGCAATGGAATCTGCAACGCAGATTATGTGCGGCATTGATGCGGACAGTGTCTACAGAAATACGCCACGTCTGGTCATGCCCAAAAACGTTTGAAAATATGTGGCCGTTTTCAAGGGAACACAGCCTCTGATTTTCAGACGTTTTTTAATCAAACTCACATTTTTCCCTTCTTTTTTTACGCCCGTTTTTGGAGCTGTTTTTCTATAGAGTCAATGGGAAGCGGCTCCAAAAACGGCATGCACTTCTCAAAACGGCCACGTAAAAAAATGCCCCGTCGGACCAGAACGCCGTTTTTCCCATTGAAATCAAAGGGCAGATGTTTGGAGCTGTTCTGTTTCCGATTTTTCACCCGTTTATGGCCCAAAAAACAGCCGAAAATAAGCAGTGTGAACATACCCTAAAGGCCAGGACCACACACAAAATTTTGGTGCAGTTTTTAGTTCAGTTTATTGATCCAAAGCCAGAAGTGGATCCAAAAGGAATGACAGATTTAGGGTATGTTCACACGCAGTGTTTTCAGGCGTATTTCGGGGCGTTTATGCCTCGAAAAACGCCTGAAAAAAACGGAAGCTGAACACCTACAAACATCTGCCCATTGAAATTAATGGGAAAAATAGCATTTAGTTATGGCAAAATACAGGGCGTCTTTTTACGCTGCTGTTTTAACGAAACGGAGCGTAAAAAGACGCTCCGTAAACAGAAGTAGCATGTCACTTCTTGAGGCGTTTTTTGGAGCTGATTTTCCACTGAACACTATGAAAAACGCCTCAAAAAACGCTTCAAAAGAAGCCTGAAAAGAATCCTCAAAAGAAGCTCCAAATAAAAGAAGCTTCATTTTCAGCTTCAAAAACACCTGAAAATCAGAGGCTATTTTCTCTATTTTCAGACGTTTTTGGTTAAGCGTGTGAACATACCCTTAAAGAAAAGACTGATGTGTCTCCTTTTTTTGTGCCCACTCCCGTGTTTAAATAAAAAACTGCATCAAAAATTTGTGTGATCCTGGGCTAATGCTGGGTTCCCACCGTGCAGATTTGCTGCAAATCATGAATGCATTTTTTAAGCCAAAAATAGAACCTAAACAGAAGAAATATATAAAGAAAGGCCTTATAGGTCTGCTCTTTTGAATCCAACTCTGGTTTTGGCTTACAAAATGCATGCAATATCTGCAGGCATATCCGATTATGAATAAGACCGTATTCACCGAGCGTGTTCGGTCCGTGATATATGGACCGTATTTCGGCAGCATTTCCCGGACCGAATACACTGCAGGGAGCCCTAGCACCATAGTTATCTATGACGCTAGGAGTCCCTACCTCGCTGCGGAAAACTGTCCCGTACTGTAATCATGTTTTTAGCACGTGGCAGTAGTTCCGCAGCGAGGCAGTGACACCTAGCGTCATAGATAACTATGATGCTAGGAGCCCGGCTCCCTGCACTGTGTTCGGTCCTGGAAACGCGGCCGACATGCGGACCGTATATTACGGACCGAACACGCTCGTGTGAATCCGGCCTAATAGTGTACAAAAAGGCCACTTGTACACTATTATTTATATTCGGATATACCTGTAGAAGATATTTCAGGTGATATCGGCTACAGACATGTTATAATTGGTAGTGTCTGAGCTTCTATCCGTTTTATACATATCTATTCACCTATATATTATCCTGATTGGTTTCCTGCCTGTTTCTGTAACTTTGGGCCCTTTTTCCATCTTTGTGGCTCCAGCAGTAGTAGTTTTCTCCTTTTTAATTATGTTTGATCTATGTATTATGTACTAATAAAATATATATTTCGTATTTTCGTATACAAATTTTTTGTGGTTATTCCTTCTCTCTTCTTTGTGGATATGGTATAGGTTCTGTGAATTCCACGCTCTTTATTAATGGAGGTTTAGTATAGGCTTTCAGCTGCCAGTATTTCCCAGATATTGAACAGCTGCACTAATACACAAATAACATAAATTCAGAAGCAATGCCGTTCAATAGCAAAAATTGGAGGATAACTATTTAGGGTCCGTTTACATGTAACAACTATTGCTATGATTCTGTTGACTCCATGGGATCGCAACAATAATATCCGAATGTAAATGCACAAAATTATAAACAATATAATTTTTATCATTGATGAAAATTAATTGTTTATATATCAAAATAATCATTATCAGTTGTCAAATTGTTAAATGTATATAGTCGTCCTCCGAATGTTCCAGTTACACTGCAATACTTCTACAAAAACATTTTATAAATCTGTCCTAGTACATACAATAGATGGAATGATGTTACCATCCATCCTATACTCGATATATATCGACAAATTTAGAATGTTTTAGATAAAATAGAGTTGGATAAACAAAACATTTAACAATTTGACAAACTATAACAATTATTTTCATGAATTAACGACCCAGCAATAATTGTTACATGTACTTAGGTCTTTAGAGTTTTGTTATTCTAGTTTTTGTTTTTGTGGTCTTTTCTATGTGTTAAAAATTAAAGCACATTGTCAGGCATGTGCCATTTATCTGCTACTTTTTACACATCCTTGTTAATAGAAAAACTATTCCAGAATGTCAGTCATTTAGCCGGCCTGGTACTTTACAGCGGCTTGGTAACTGGTTTGAAAGTTAGCGTTACAAAATTGTATCTTTTTGACACATTTCCCATCTAAGTGCCTGTTCACATCAGCAGTGCCGTTCCGTTGAATGGTTCCGTCGGGTTAACCTCTTGATCTCAATGGTGACGGAAATGTTGCTAATGGTTTCAGTTTGTCACCATTGTGACAGGGTTCCGTTGTTTTGATGGAATCAATAGCCCGTTGAGGGGTTAACCCGACGGAAACCTCAGAGGGAACCCCTCAACTGAAGGGCAACGCTGATGTGAACACAGACTTGGCCTTTCCCAAATTGAAAAACACAATAGTTTACAACTGTTGTGTGCTCACAATATGACATATAGCTGTTTACTGAATTTTAGGTTCATTTACACCAACCCAATTTAACGAATCTTAATTTGAACTTTCACCTTAGATGAAGCTGCACTTATAGGGTGTGTTCACACATGGCGGATACACTGCGTAAAAGCACACAGTGTATCCGCCCTGGGCGCTGCAGGGAAATCCAGCCGAAAAAACGCACTAAATTGTAGTGCAGTTCTTCACTGCACATACAAAAGAAAAAGTTTTATACTTACGTACATGGTGACGCGTCCCTCTGACGTCCTGCAGCCCGGCCTCATGGGATGACATTTCAACCCATGTGACCGCTGCGGCAGTCACATGAGATGAAACGTCATCCCAGGAAGCCGTCTTGTTGGAAGAAGCACCGAATTCTGGGTAAGGATGAGATTTATTTTTTTCCTTGAGTTGCGATTTTTGCGGCGGAATTGCAGCTTTTCCGCCACAAAAATCGCAAC
Source organism: Rhinoderma darwinii (assembly GCF_050947455.1). Taxonomy (NCBI): domain Eukaryota; kingdom Metazoa; phylum Chordata; class Amphibia; order Anura; family Rhinodermatidae; genus Rhinoderma; species Rhinoderma darwinii. The sequence goes on along the minus strand of NC_134690.1, from coordinate 166,580,079 downwards.
ATTTGCTATTTGTTGCGGGTTTTACCTCACCATTGAATTCAACAATACAATTCGCGGATTAAAAAAACGCACTGCAGGTCAATTTCTGAGCGTTTTTTCCGCTTATCATTTACGCAGCGTATGGATGAGATTTGTTCACCTAATTTATATCAATTACTAGAAGTTCTCTCTATGATCAATCCACTATTACTTGGGTCTCTGACGTGGCTGTAGATGTTGCTCTCACCAGGGCCATCAATGTTTGATAATGGGGGTCCAACCACCGGGACCCCTGATGATCAGCACATTGAATGAGCTTTCATTGAAGCTTTAATTGTTCACACTCGCACTTGGTACTGTACTTCAGTCCCATTCAAGTGAATCGGATAAGCTGCAGTGCCAGACAGAATAGTTTGTATGGATAAGCCCGCTGTGTCTTATAAACAGTGAAGGAGATGTGGCGCTTGCAGCAGCACTGCGGCACTTTCATTGTGCTGATCGGCGAGGGTCAGACCCCCACCAATGAAATATCTTTACTATCCTCAGGATAGACTATAAGGCTGGGTTCACACGTGGCGGAATTTCACTTAAATTCCGCTGCGGACACTCCGCAGCGTTAATCCGCAGCGGAGCCGTTTGTCCATTGACTTACACTTTAATTTAGCAGTGTTCGTTTAGACGAGGCGTAAAATTCCGCTGCGGAGCATAGGCTGCGGAGCGGAATTTGGTGTCCGCAGCATGCTCTGTCTGTTGCGGAGCAGTGGCGGACTCATGGCGGAATTTCTCCATTGACTTCAATGGAGATTCTAATTTCCGCAATGAAGTCCGCAGCTGTCATGCACATGTTATGTGTGCTGCGGATCCGTCTTGCTTTTTTAACTTGACATTTCTTCATTCTGGCTAGACCTATGTATTTCTAGGTCTACAGCCAGACTGAGGAAGTCAATGGGGCTCCCGTAATGACAGGAGCGTTGCTAGGAGACGTCAGTAAATAGTCACTGTCCAGGGTGCTGAAAGAGTTAAGCGATCGGCAGTAACTGTTTCTGCACTCGGGACAGTGACTACCGATCCCAATATACATGTATCTGTAAAAAAAAATGAAGTTCATACTTACCGAGAACTCCCTGCTTCTGTCTCCAGTCCGGCCTCCCAGGATGACGTTTCAGTCTAAGTGACGGCTACAGCCAATCACAGGCTAATAACAGGCTGCAGCGGTCACATGGACTGCCGCGTCATCCAGGGAGATCGGGCTGGATGCCGAAGGAGGGACGCGTCACCAAGACAACGGGCGGTAAGTATGAATTTCTTTGACTTTCACAAGGGAAAGTGCTGTCCCTTCTCTCTATCCTGCACTGAATAGGGAGAAGGGAAGTACTTTTACCGCAGTCCGCATCAGCTATTCCGCATCAATTTACTGCACATTTTGTGCAGATCCGCAGCAGAATCTGCAACGCAGATTCTGTGCGGCATTGATGCGGACAGTTGCGGAGGAAATCCGCCACGTGTGGTCATGCCCTAAGTGTTTAAGTCCTGAGAACCCTTTTAATTACTGTACGTGCAATGCAGAAAGCCCTCCTTAATAGTTAGGCTCCGTTCACATTGGCATCGGAGACTCCGTTAGTTGTCCCTAACGCAGATCTGGTGAAAAATGCTGGAATAAATAACGCAGCATACTGCGCTATTTTTTTCTGGTAGAACCACTGACCCCTTCAGGTGTAAATATATGGGAAGTTGTCCGTGGGCAATAGAAATGAATGGATCTGTACTTTGATTCGCAATTATGGAACAAATTTACGGTCGTGTGCATGGGGCCTTACTCCTAGAGAGCACACTACAACCTCGATTTCGCGTGACGGAGGTTAAGCATATCCAAATTGTTACAAAAGTCTGTATATTTTTCCAGAAGAGCAGCATTTTGAAGCAACAACTTTCCATTGCTGATGTGTGTTCTATGAAAAACGGTGTGCAAGGGATAGAAACATGCCCATGAAGACCACCTGTGGGTATGTACCCTTGAAGCAAATGTGCCCAAGTTAAAATGTTCACATCATTGAACATTGAATTGCCTTCTTTCATTTTTTAAGATGCACTATTGGATGTTCCTTCTATTACATTGTATCAGAAGAATTATTTACCATACAAAAATATTAAAGGAAGAAGACATCACACACTGGGATTTTCTTGTGTGTGCACATACTATAAGCAACTCGGTCAACTTCCTCTTTCTTTTCCCCTTTCCAGATGTTGCAATTATACATAATGCTACCAAACCGTTCTCCAGGCATGTCTGCAGAATAAAACATTATTAGTAACTGGGGTGGTGATTTTTCCTTCAAAAAATATATTTATTACCAGAATTTCCCATATCACACATCAAATCTGCATTAAAAAAAAAAAACATATATTGAGAACAAATTGTTATTTATTTTCCCTAATTTCCAGGGACATTCCCAAGTTATTCCAGCAGCTCTCACCTCACTAATGACTAATAGGAACCTCTCTCAATCACTTCCATAGGCCTTGATAGGCCTATCTAGACAATCTGCTATCCGGTCCTTACGGTTAAAGGGTTTGTCTCTATTATAGCCTATATAATAGAGACAATATATAGTCCCCCACTCAGGTCCCCTCCTCTATGGGGAAAAAAAGTCTGTTTGGTCGCGGCTTCAAGCATGAGGCCATTCAATCTACAAAGAAAAATATTGGTAGTCGTATGGGTTGTACTGAAGCAGGGTTGCCAACCTCCAGTTCAGAAATTTCTGGACAACGGAGCTAAAATTCATGGACGGACCAAAATGTTTACGGACACATTACAAAATCATTGCCTGTGCACTGTGCAGTGTGCTAGGAGTGACTCACCAGTCACAGCTCTGCTTGTAGTTTTCCAACGCTAACTTAGGTGATGTTTTCTCTGATTAGTCATTCACTTTCCCTTTTTTTCTCTATCCGGCCCAGACCACTGTGACAACTTATTCCAGCCACGACTCGTCTCTGCAGAATTTGACACACAGACAAGATGGTTTCTCGCTTTTCCAGCATTCTCCCCTCCTATAGACCATCCTCTAAACAAACTCGTAATCCAGTGATCCAAATGGTAATAATGATCCCTTAGTGCTCGACGCAATAAAAGTGCCCCATCGGTAACCGTGCTCCCTGCAGATAACACCACACACAGCCCCCCTCGTAAATAGCGCCACACAGCCACCCTTGTAGATAGCGCCACACAGCCTCCCCCTTGTAGATAGCGGCACACACAGCTCCCCCTTCTATATAGCGCCACACACAACTCCCCCTTGTAGACAGCGCCACATAACCCCCCCCTCCTTGTGGATAGCACCACACCCAGCACCCCTTTATAGATAGCGCCACACAGCCCCTCTTGTAGATAGTGACACACATCTCCCCCTTGTAGATAGCGCGACACAGCCCACTTGTAGATAGCGCCACAAAGCCCACCCCCCTTGTAGAAAGTGCCACACAGCCCCCCCTTGTAGATAGTGCCACACAGCTCCCTCTTGTAGATAGCGCCACACACAGCCCCCCTTCAATATAGATCCACACAGCTCCCCTTGTAGATAGCGCCACATACAGCCCCCTTGTAGGTAGCTCCCTACAGCCCCCCTTGTAGAAAGCACCACACAGAGCCCCCCCTTGTAGATAGCGCCACACACAGCTCCCCCTTGTAGATAGCTCCACACTGCCCCCTTTTTAGATAGCCACACACAGCCTGCTCCCTTGTAGATAGCTCCACACAGCTTCCCCTTGTAGATAGCGCCACACAGCTCCCCCTTGTAGATAGCACCAAACACCCCCCTTGTAGATAGCTCCACACAGCTCCCCCTTGTAGATAGCACCAAACACCCCCCTTGTAGATAGCTCCACACAGCTCCCCCTTGTAATAGCGCCACACAGCCCCCCTTGTACATAGTGCCACGCAGTCCCCCTTGTAGATAGCGTCACAGAGCTCCCCCTTGTAGATAGCGCCCCACAGCCCCACTTGTAGATAGCACCACACAGGCCCCCTTGTAGATAGCACCACACACAGCCCCCTTTGTAGATAGCTCCACACAGCCCACCTTGTAGATAACGCCACACACAGCACCCCCTTGTAGATAGCGCCACACACAGCTCCCCCTTGTAGATAGCTCCACACTGCCCCATTTGTAGATAGCAACAGACAGCCCCTCCTTGCAGATTGCATCACACACAGCCCCCTTGTAGGTAGCCACACACAGCCCCCCTTGTAGATAGTGCCACACAGCCCCCCTTGTAGATAGTGCCACACAGCTCCCCCTTGTAGATAGCTCCACACAGCTCCCCCTTGTAGATAGCACCACACAGCCCCCCTTGTAGATAGCGCCACACAGCCACCCCCTTGTAGATAGCGCCACACAGCCCCCCTTGTAGATATGCCACACAGCCCCACCCCCTTGTAGATAGCGCCACACAGCCACCGCCCCCCTTGTAGATAGATGCCACATAGCCCCCCTTGTAGATAGCGCCACACAGCTCCCCCTTGTAGACAGCTCCACACAGCTCCCCCTTGTAGATAGCACCACACAGCCCCCCTTGTAGATAGCGCCACACAGCCACCCCCCTTGTAGATAGCGCCACACAGCCAGCCCCCCTTGTAGATAGTTCCACACGGCTCGCCCTTGTAGATAGCTTCACACAGCTTCCCTTTGTAGATAGCCACACACACAGCCCCCCTTGTAGATAGCGCCACACAGCCCCCCTTGTAGATAGTGCCACACAGCCCCCCTTGTAGGTAGTGTCACACAGCCCCCTTGTAGATAGCGCCACACAGCCGCCCCCCTTGTAGATAGACGCCACAAAGCCCCCCTTGTAGATAGCGCCACACAGCTCCCCCTTGTAGACAGCTCCACACAGCTCCCCCTTGTAGATAGCACCACACAGCCCCCCTTGTAGATAGCGCCACACAGCCACACCCCTTGTAGATAGCGCCACACAGCCACCGCCAGTTGTAGATAGTGCCGCACAGCCCGCCTCCTTGTAGATAGCTCCACACGGCTCCCCCTTGTAGATAGCTCCACACAGCTCCCCTTTGTAGATAGCGCCACACAAAGCCCCCCTTGTAGATAGCTCCACACAGCTACCTTTTGTAGATAGCGCCACACACAGGCCCCCCCTTGTAGATAGTGCCACACAGCCCCCCTTGAACATAGCTCCACACAGCTCCTACTTGTAATAGCGACACACAGCCTGCCCTTGTAGATAGCCACACAGAGCACGCCCTTGTAGATAGCCACACACAGCCCCCCTTGTAGATAGCCACACACAGCCCCCTCTTGTAGATAGCCACACACAGCTCCCCCTTGTAGATAGCCACACACATCCCCCCCCTTATAGATAGCGCCCCCTTCCCTTGTAAGTAGCACCGCACAGCCTCCCCCTCTTCCCTTGTACTTGGTGCAAACAGAGCAGGGAGTGGTAGCCTACCGCTACAACTCTCCGCTCTGCCTGACAACTCACCGTCAGGAGGAGGAGGTGGTCTTTCGGCGAAGCGGTGGAGGATCACTTTTGACTGGGGTCAGTGACGGCAGAGGATTGGACAAGTCCAGTCACCTGACCTCATGTCAGGTGACTGGATTGGTTCACTCTCGGCACTGACCTCACTTGGCAGCGGCCAGCCTGCATATTTTCAGATTCCGCAGAATCCAAAAATATGCCTGGCCGCGAACTACTACTCGTTTGCACTGTGCATGTACATTTTGGCGCATGCGCAGTGCAAAGTTCCGGGAGACTGCAGAAAAATCCCGGCTGGTGCTTTTTTCTGCCGGACGCTATGGACGGCAGAAAAAAACCCACTAATTTTTGCGGACTGTCCGTAAATTTACAGACGGTTGGCAAACCTGTACTGAAGGCTCTGTGACTTTATACATGACACTTTCATAGGATGCCTCCTTTGCCAACTTCAGTTTGTGAAATTTCTGATCTGCCCCAGACATCTGTAAATGCTATTATTGTAAAGTGGAAGCATCTAGGAGTAACAACATGTCAGCCACAAAGCAGTAGACAATGGAATCTCACAGGGTATGGCATCCGAGTACAGAAGCTTTACTTACAACAGAATTCTAAACTGCCTCTGGAAGTGACATCAACACAAGAACCGTGTGTCAGAACCTTCATGGCCCAGAGCAGCACTGAAGCCTAAGATCACAATACTAAGCTTGAGCTGGAGTGGTGTTACGCGTGCCACTACTGGACTCTAGAGCACTGGAAAAGTGTTCTCGGGAGTAATGAATCACATTTTACTATCTGGAGGACTGATGGAAAAGTCTGGATTTTGTAGATGCCATTAGAACGCTACCTACCGGTATGCTTAGTGCAGTCAAGAGGCCCTATTGCTTCCTTAGAAAAAAAACTAATAGTGTTCCCCACTATCTACTATATCACATGTAAGGGACTGTGCTAATTCCATGTCTCAAAAGTGACTGGTTAGTTCGTATACCAGTGAAAGATTGCCTGGAGAGAAGTGAATGAGATGCTGTTTAGCCAGCACCCCGCAGTCATCAAATTAGCAGTTGGAAATAACAGGGGTCCTCTGTTGTTGGCATTTGCCCCTGGGTAAGCTACAAAGGTATAACCAGTGTTTCAGTCAGGTAAGCAGCTATGACCTTTCACTCAGGTACACTGCAATGAAACCACATGGGGATTCAGTCGGGTAAGTTACTGTGACATCACAGTTCTGTATTACTTAGTTAAGCTGCTGTGACATGACAAGTTGATTTTACTCGGGTAGTTTGCTGTGACATCACAAGGGGGTTTTATTCAGGAAAACTACTGTGTCATCACAAGTGGAATTTGGCAAGTAAAAAGCCATCAGCTGCTGTGACACCACATACGTGCCTCAGTCAGGAAAGGAACTGTGACATTGCTAGTGGGTTTCAGTGTGGTCAAGCTGCTCCGAAATAAACTAAAATACAATTTTTTAGGTCACAAAATACATGCAAACAAGACATTTACCAATGCTGTATGGAGAAGACAAATCAAGAAAGTATAATACATCAAAAAAGAATAATACCACAAAAAGATTAACCCCTTAGTGACTACCAATACGCCTATTCACGGTGGTCACTAAGGGGCCTTAGGCTAGGCTGCCGCCTTTTCACGGCGACCCAGTCTAAGTCCTGCACGGGTGTCCCGTGCAGCCTGGAGCCGGGGCTCGTCTGTCTGATGACAGCCGGGCTCCTGCTCCAACACCCGCGATCGAAGTTTACTTAGATTGCGGCCGTTTAACCCGTTAAATGCCGCCGTCAATGGCGACCGCGGCATTTAACTTGTTTACAGAGGGAGTTAGCTCCCTCTCTCACCCATCGGCGGCCCGCAAATGCAATCGTGGGTCTCCGATGGAGTGTCATGGCAGCCGGGGGCCTGATAAAAGCCCCCAGGTCTGCCCTGGACATATGCCTGTTAGGACGCACCCGAGGCACGTCCTAACAGATTGCCTGTCAGATTTACACTGACAGGCAATAATGCTCTGGTATACGAAGTATACCAAAGCATTATAGCAGCGATCTGAAGATCACACAGTAAAGTCCCCTAGTGGGTCTAATAAAAGAAATAATAAATGTGAAATAAAGATTAATAAAAATTACAGTAAAAAAAATAAATAAAACCATTTTTTTCCATAAAAAGTGGTTTTATTTTGTAAAAGTGTAAAAAAAAATTAAAAGTACACATATATGGTATCGCCACGACTGTAATGACTCAATTAATAAAGTTAATATTTAATTTAAACCGCAAGGTGAACACCGTAAAAAAAACCCGCAAAAAACAATGGCGAAATTGCATTTTTTTCCATTGCCCCCCAAAAAAGTCATCATAAAAATTAATCAATAAGTGCCATATACCCCAAAACAGTACAAATCAAAACTATGTCTCTTACCATAAAAAACAAGCCCAAAAAATCACTACATTGATGGAAAAATAAAAAAATGACGGCTCTTGGAAAGCGACGATGCAAAAACAAATAATTTTAGTTCAAAAGTGTTTTTATTGTGCAAAAGTCGTAAAACATAAAAAACCTTATACACATGTGGTATCGTCGTAATCGTACCGACCCAAAGAATAAAGGTAACATGTTATTTATGCCGCACAGTGAACTGCGTCAATTTAAAATGCATAGAACAATGGAGGAATTTCAGTTTTTTTTTTTATAATCCCCCCCAAAAAAGTTAATAAAAGTTAATAAAAATTATATGTACCCTAAAATAGTGCTACTAAAAAGTACAACTAATCCCGCAAAAAACAAGTCCTCATACAGCTATGTCGACGGAAAAATAAAAAAGTTATAGCTCTTTGAATGCGACTATAGAAAAACGAATAAAATAGCTTGGTCATTAAGGCCTAAAATAGGCTGGTCACTAAGGGGTTAAACGTGTCCAGTTTTGTTTTGACTAACACCCTTCCTACCTCACCACCATGTTTTTGTCTTACTAGCTGCTGTGTTATATGTCTTCAATCAAAAATCGAAGAGCTAAACTATGAAATCACAAGAGGCTACGCTCATTCCAATCCATGTCTCACAATTACTGGTGTAGTGGTACACCAATGTGGTATTTTTTGGACAGGCACGAATGAAGTGGTCTCAGTTTTGGACTGGGGTGCCTAGTGCCACCCCTCCCCCCCCCCCAGTATAATTAATTCTAGGGGCCCACTCTATTGTTGTATAAAAATATTAAATGTTCTGTTTTAGGACTCGTGTTGGCCTGCAATGCAATGTGGAAAACACATCTATATAGTGCAGTTAACTAGGGATGATGTATATTGGACTAAAAGCTGTGCTTCTTGGGTAGAACATTATCTGATGTATGGCAGGTGCTGATTTGGCACAAGAGAAAATAGCCATATACCATGACTAATGTCACCATGGTTTATAAGCATATAATGCTGCCATACTGTATACATAACTTATTCTGCCATTATATTATATATACAAAAAATACTGCTATACACTGTAAATGACAATCATGTTGCCATATACTGTACTGTACACATCAATAATGCCACCATACACTGTACACACATACTGACAAAATATACCGTGCAAATTAGTAATGCCTACCTGTGCTGAACACACTAATGATAAACACAATAATACTGCCATAAGCTGTATACATAAATAACACCTCCATATACTGTACACATTAAACAATATCTCCATATACTGTAAATATAAATAATTCTACCACGCTGGGTTGACTAAGGCAGTACAGTTCATCAGTACAGGAGGGAGAGCCCGCACACCAACCTGGGCCTGCAATTGAGATGTCTGGCTCATTTATAACACAGCCGGCAGCCAGTCAGATGGACGGCCTAGGCCTGTGGGTGAGCTTCCCTTCCTGAATTGATGATGTGGATGTACCTGTACTGAAGTTGCCCGAGCTTAATGCAATTTAAGGCTTGACACCAGGCAGGGCCGGCTCCAGGTTTACGTGGGCCCCCTTGTGCCTCAACTTCTTTCATCCAGCCATAATACTAAACACTAATAATGGCACCAGTGGCTCTAAGGATGTGTTCATACGTAACATTTTCGCCACAGCTTTTACCCCTTTTTTTGTGCTTTGTTTTTTTTTAAAAAATGACCAAAGTATGCCAAAAAAAAAAGCTGCCACGTGTTAACATACCATATAAAAGAGAGCGGCAGCTGTAAGCCACAAAGGCCTTATTTTTTGCGGAACGAGCTGTATATTTTTAGGCGCCATTATGCAATACACTACTTTTTTATTTACACCACTTAACGACCAACATAAAAATATGTATTCGCTGTATTGTACGGTTTGTTATGGTTATGAGGATACCAGATATGTCGGTTATTTACTGTTTTGGGATGTTTGTTTAATAAAGTGTATTTTTTAAAAATGACTTTATTATAATAGTTTTTGTGACATTATTTTAGTCATTTTAGGGACAGTTTACAGAGAGTCTTTTGGCGCAGACTTAGACGCAAACACCGCGTTGGAATCAGCACCACAAAATGGCCCAAGCGTTTTTCCCCCCAGATTGCTTTTGGCTACTCGCAGAAAAAAAAAGCAATAGCGCCACTTGTTTATGAGCGTTTTTTTGCCTGTGGTCCCTGCATTACATTCAACAGCCGCAGGAAAAAAGCACCCGCAAAAAAACACGGGAAAAAAAAGTGTTAAAACGATGCTGGCAGTCAAAATCTGCCTCAAAATTCCAGAAGGAATTATAGTGTACTGTTATATCTCAATATATACCTATACATCAGCACATTATGCCTGTGAAGGAGAATACTATTGAGGCATTTAGGCAGAAAAAATCCTCTCATTGGAAGTAGTGCAGCCTCTGGCTCACTGCTAGAGTTTCTACCTCCAATGCATTGGTTTCAGAGTCCCAGCAGGGACAAAGTAAAAAAAAAGATGGGAATTATTTAAATGTATTTAGAGGCTTTACCTTAAGTGTCAGCGCTGGGAGGGCAACTCCACTAACTTTCTGTGCAGGAAATAAGAATGCAGCAGTGTCATGTATAGCTTCTCTTACTCTACTGTAAATGCAGCCCCTCCCACCTCCAGTGGATACTGACATGGCCAGCTTCAGGATGGGTGGTCTAAGGTTAGCACTCTGTAATCCTCCCGAATTGGTTGTTAAAATTACAGCCGGTTTGCAGAATTGGGGGGAAGCGGAAATCCGGAACCGGTGGATACAATTGATTTGCCTAGTGCTGCCTAGCACGATGACGTCATCACGCTGCTGTGTCGTTTCGCTGTATGAGGCCTGACGGTGCGGAAACAGGTAAGCATAAAAAATGGTTTTTTTCCTTACAGTGGGCAGTGTTGGGGTCCCTATCTACAGGGGACTATATAGGGGCCCTAGCTACAGGGAACTATACAGGGGACCCTAGCTACAGGGGCTTTACAGGGGGCCCTAGCTACAGGGGACTATATTGGGGATCCTATCTACAAGGGATCCTATCTACAAGGGACCCTATCTACAGGGGGCCCTACCTACAGGGGACTATAGAGAGGGCCCTATCTACAGGGGACACTACAGGGGCACTGTCTACAGGGAACGTTACAGGGGACACTACATTGGGCACTATCTACAGGGGACTCTATAGGGGGCCCTAGCTACAGGGGGCACTATCTACAGGGGACTATCGGGGGCCCTATCTACAGGTGCCCTATTTACAGGTGGACAATACAGGGACCCAATCTACGGGGTACTGTATAGGGGGCCCTATCTACAGGGGGCCCTATCTACAGGAAACTCTACAGGGTGCCCTATCTACAGAGGGCTCTACAGGGGGGCCCTATCCACAGGGGACTCTACATGGGGCCCTATCTACAGGGGGCCCTATTTACAGGGGACTCTACAGGGGGCACTATCTACAGAGGGCAATATTTACAGCCTGTTTGTAAAGGATTTGCCAGACACAACTTCTGTGTCGACGCCCATAGGTAATCAGTCTGCACCTGCTTCTATGTCTGTGAGACTGACTCCATCTTCCACCATCCAGGATGGCAGGCTTAGGAGTGGGAGAGCCTATCACAGCCTGGCCAGACGGAGCTAGCTCCCGCCCTCTGTCTATTTATACCTGCCTTTCCTGTTCCTCCTTTGCTTGTGATTCTTCTCTGTTGGTTTCCTGGCCCTGCTGCAGCTTCTTGAACTATTGATCCTCTGCTTGTGATTGACCTTGGCTTTACTGACCACTCTTCTGCTCTGCGTTTTTGTACCTCGCTCATCTCCTGGTTTTACTCGGCTCGTTCACCTCGCTTGTTGCTCATGGTGTTCCCGTGGGCAACTTCCCCATTTCCCTGGCTTCTTTGTACCCTTGTCTGTTTGTCTGTCGTGCACCTATTGAGTGTAGGGACCGTCGCCCAGTTGTACCCCGTCGCCAAGGGCGGGTCGTTGCAAGTAGGCAGGGACTGAGTGGCGGGTAGATTAGGGCTCACTTGTCTGTTTCCCTACCCCGACATTACATAATCACAAGCCCATATACCTAGTCTACCCTGGTCCCTGACACTACTATGGACCCCCTTGAGACCCTGGCTCAGCAAATGCAGGGCCTCTCCCTACAGGTCCAGGCCCTGGCTCAGAGGGACAACCAGCCTGATGCTACCCTGGTAGTGCCCCTCACCTCACCTCTTGAACCCCACCTCAAGTTGCCTGACCGATTCTCAGGGGACCGGAAGACTTTTTTCTCCTTTCGGGAGAGTTGTAGGCTCTATTTTCGCTTAAAGCCCCACTCCTCTGGTTCTGAGAGCCAGCGGGTGGGTATAATTATGTCCCGGCTCCAGGACGGGCCCCAAGAATGGGCCTTCTCCTTGGCTCCTGACGCCCCTGAACTTTCCTCCGTTGATCTTTTCTTTTCTGCTCTCGGGCTCATTTATGACGAGACTGACAAGACAGCCTTTGCCGAGAGTCAGCTGGTGACCTTACGTCAGGGTAAGAGACCTGTTGAGGAGAATTGTTCTGACTTTAGGAAGTGGTGCGTAGCTTCTCGGTGGAATGACCCTGCCTTAAGGTGCCAGTTTAGATGGGGTCTGTCGAACGCCCTGAAAGACCTGCTAGTTAGCTATCCCTCTTCTGACTCCCTAGATCAGGTTATGGCTTTAGCGGTACGACTTGACCGACGTCTCAGGGAACGACGACTTGAACGTGTTTGTGTTTTCTCCTCTGACTCCCCCATGATGCATCCCGAGGTTCCGTTGCTTCGTTCTTCCACAGAAGACTCGGAGGTACCTATGCAACTCGGGGCCTCCGTGTTCCCCCAACAACGTAGAGAGTTCCGCAGGAAGAATGGTCTCTGCTTCTACTGTGGGGATGACAAGCATCAAGTGAAAAACTGTCCTAGGCGTAAGAATAAGCAGCCGGAAGAACTTCCGCGCCTAAGTGACCATCTGGGAGGTCACTTGGGCGCACAGGTATTTCCCGTAAATATGAAACGTAATAAAATCTTGCTTCCCTTTCAGGTCTCTTTTGGTGGTAGATCTGCTACCGGCAGTGCCTTCGTGGATTCAGGGTCTTCTGCTAATATTATGTCTGTGGAATTTGCTATGTCTCTAGCTATGCCATTGATTGATTTGCCTAAACCTGTCCCGGTAGTGGGTATCGACTCCACTCCTCTTGCTAATGGTTATTTTACACAGCATACCCCTGTTTTTGAACTCCTTGTGGGCTCCATGCATTTGGAGCAGTGCTCTGTACTGGTGATGCAGGGATTATCGTCCGATTTGGTTTTAGGCCTTCCCTGGTTGCAGTTGCATAATCCCACTTTTGACTGGAATACTGGGGATCTTACCAAATGGGGTAATGAATGCATGACGTCATGTTTTCCTGTTAATTCTATTTCTCTCCCTGAGGAGGTGAACACTCTACCTGAGTTTCTTCAGGACTTCGCTGATGTTTTCTCTAAGGAGGCCTCCGAAGTGTTACCACCTCATAGAGAATACGATTGCGCAATTGATTTGGTACCAGGAGCAAAGCTCCCTAAGGGTAGGATATTTAATCTCTCTTGTCCCGAACGTGAAGCCATGAGAGAGTATATCCAGGAATGCCTGGCCAAGGGTTACATTCGCCCCTCTACTTCTCCGGTAGGTGCTGGCTTCTTCTTCGTAGGGAAGAATTATGGTGGTCTTAGGCCATGAATTGACTACCGAAACTTGAATAAGGTCACTGTAAGGAACCAGTATCCCCTTCCTTTGATTCCTGATCTCTTCAATCAGGTTCAGGGGGCCCAATGGTTCTCTAAGTTTGATCTACGGGGGGCTTATAACCTTATCCGCATCAAAGAGGGGGATGAGTGGAAGACTGCGTTTAACACACCCGAAGGTCATTTCGAATACCTCGTCATGCCCTTTGGGTTGTGTAATGCTCCCGCGGTCTTCCAGAATTTCATAAATGAGGTTTTAAGAGACTACCCAGGGGTATTTCTTGTAGTGTACCTTGATGACATACTTGTGTTTTCCAAGGACTGGTCCTCCCACATTGAGCATGTCAGGAAGGTGCTCCAGGCCCTTCAGGAAAACAAACTGTTTTCTAAAACCGAAAAATGTGTGTTTGGGGTGCAGGAGATACCATTTTTGGGTCAAATCCTCACTCCTCATGAATTCCGCATGGACCCCGCCAAGGTCCAGGCTGTGGCGGAATGGGTCCAACCTGCCTCCCTGAAGGCAATACAGTGCTTCCTGGGGTTCGCTAATTATTACAGGAGATTTATTGCTAACTTCTCGGTCATCGCTAAGCCTCTTACGGATCTCACTCGCAAAGGTGCTGATCTCCTCCACTGGCCTCCTGAGGCTGTGCAGGCTTTTGAGGTCCTTAAGAAGTGCTTTATCTCGGCCCCAGTGCTGGTTCAGCCCAACCAAATGGAGCCATTTATCGTGGAGGTTGACGCATCCGAGGTGGGAGTGGGGGCTGTCTTGTCCCAGGGTACCAGGTCCCTCACCCATCTCCGCCCCTGTGCCTACTTCTCCAGGAAGTTTTCGCCCACTGAGAGTAACTATGATATTGGCAACCGCGAACTCTTAGCCATTAAATGGGCATTTGAAGAGTGGCGCCACTTCCTGGAGGGGGCTAGGCACCAGGTAACGGTCCTTACCGACCACAAGAATCTGGTTTTCCTAGAATCTGCCTGGAGGCTAAACCCTAGACAAGCTCGATGGGCGTTATTTTTTACCAGATTCAACTTTTTGGTCACCTATCGGGCTGGGTCTAAAAATATTAAGGCTGATGCACTGTCGCGTAGCTTCATGGCCAGCCCTCCTTTGGAGGAAGATCCTGCTTGTGTTTTGCCTCCAGGTATAATCATTTCCTCTATTGATTCTGATTTAGTCTCTGAAATTGCGGCTGATCAAGGTTCAGCTCCCGGCAACCTTCCTGAGAACAAGCTGTTTGTTCCCCTGCAATTCCGGCTAAGGGTACTTAGGGAAAATCATGACTCTGCACTATCTGGCCATACAGGCATCCTAGGTACCAAGCACCTCATTACCAGAAACTATTGGTGGCCTGGGTTGCTCAAAGACGTTAAGGCCTACGTCGCCGCTTGTGAAGTTTGTGCTAGGTCCAAGACTCCCAGGTCCCGACCAGCGGGCTTACTATGTTCTTTGCCCATTCCCCAGAGACCTTGGACCCATATCTCCATGGATTTCATCACCGATTTGCCTCCATCTCAAGGCAAGTCGGTGGTGTGGGTTGTAGTAGACCGCTTCAGTAAGATGTGCCACTTTGTGCCCCTTAAGAAACTACCCAATGTTAAGACGTTAGCTACCTTGTTTGTCAAACACATCCTGCGTCTCCATGGGGTTCCTGTCAATATTGTTTCTGACAGAGGGGTACAATTTGTTTAATTGTTTTGGAGAGCCTTCTGTAAAAAGTTGGAGATTGATCTGTCCTCCTCTGCCTTCCATCCTGAAACTAATGGCCAAACTGAGAGGACTAATCAGTCTCTAGAACAATATTTAAGGTGTTTTATCTCTGACTGTCAATATGTTTGGGTCTCATTCATTCCCCTCGCCGAATTTTCCCTTAATAACCGGGTCAGTAACTCGTCAGGGGTCTCCCCATTTTTCTGTAATTTTGGGTATAATCCACGGTTCTCCTGTTTCACCTGGTAGTTCCAACAATCCCGAGGTAGATGTCGTTCATCGGGAACTGTGCACAGTCTGGGCCCAGGTTCAGAAGAACCTAGAGGCGTCCCAGAGCATACAAAAGACTCAGGCAGATAGAAGACGTTCTGCTAACCCCTTGTTTGTGGTCGGGGATCTGGTGTGGCTGTCGTCAAAAAATTTGCGCCTTAAAGTCCCGTCCAAGAAGTTTGCTCCCCGGTTTATAGGGCCATACAAGGTCATTGAAGTCCTTAACCCTGTCTCCTTCGGACTGGAGTTGCCCCCGTCTTTTCGAGTACACGACGTGTTTCATGCCTCCCTCCTTAAACGCTGCTCCCCGTCCTTGGCTCCCTCGAGGAAACCTCCGGTCCCTGTTCTCACCCCTGAGGGGGTAGAATTCGAGGTGGCCAAGATTGTGGACAGCAGGATGGTCCAAGGCTCCCTCCAGTACCTGGTCCATTGGAGGGGATACGGGCCTAAGGAGAGGACTTGGGTACCCGCCCGGGATGTTCACGCTGGGGTTTTGCTCAGGAGTTTCCACCTTCGTTTCCCCAATAAACCAGGTCCACCTAGAAAGGGTCCGGTGGCCCCTCATAAAAGGGGGGGTACTGTAAAGGATCTGCCAGACACAACTTCTGTGTCGACGCCCATAGGTAATCAGTCTGCACCTGCTTCTATGTCTGTGAGACTGACTCCATCTTCCACCACCCAGGATGGCAGGCTTAGGAGTGGGAGAGCCTATCACAGCCTGGCCAGATGGAGCTAGCTCCCGCCCTCTGTCTATTTATACCTGCCTTTCCTGTTCCTCCTTTGCTTGTGATTCTTCTCTGTTGGTTTCCTGGCCCTACTGCAGCTTCTTGAACTACTGATCCTCTGCTTGTGATTGACCTTGGCTTTACTGACCACTCTTCTGCTCTGCGTTTTTGTACCTCACTCATCTCCTGGTTTTACTCGGCTCGTTCACCTCGCTTGTTGCTCACGGTGTTCCCGTGGGCAACTTCCCCATTTCCCTGGCTTCTTTGTACCCTTGTCTGTTTGTCTGTCGTGCACCTATTGAGTGTAGGGACCGTCGCCCAGTTGTACCCCGTCGCCTAGGGCGGGTCATTGCAAGTAGGCAGGGACTGAGTGGCGGGTAGATTAGGGCTCACTTGTCTGTTTCCCTACCCCGACATTACACTGTTGCTTACAGAGGGCATTATCAACAGGGCCACTATCTACATGGGACTATATGGGGGCTTTATCTACAGAGGGCTCTACGAGGGGCTCAGTCTACAGAGAGCTCTATGAGGGGGCATTGTGAGTGGCATTATCTACAGGGGGCACTGTGTGTGTGGTGCATTACTTTACAATGTTTGACACATTTTGTTCATGGGCACAATGTATGGTACTATTATCAACAGATAGAAAGTATCGTGTGGAATTAGCCTACGGCCGTTTCGCGTTCGTACACACTTTTTCAAGGCCCTGGCGTCACTTCCTTTTCCTGCCCTTTTTATTTGAAAATCAGTATAGATTATTTCGTAACAAAAAATAATAAAAAATAGGAAAATACACAATATATAATACTGGATGATACACCATAATTATATCATAGCTAAAATAACGATATATATTTATTTATTCCTTACATTCTTTTAAAATAACGAGGTTAATGTTATGAAAGCACTCAGGTCGTTTCGGTCATTAAGACCGAGAGATCCTAGTGCCCCTGTCTGTAAGACAATCTCAGCCTCTTTTTGTAAAAGAGTTTCTATGTCTATCTCCTCCTGACAATAGCGGCTTAATGTGAACTATGCCCACAAGCCGCATACATCGTGCATTACTTGCATGTTTTTCCTGCATATGTTGTATCAACCTAGGACATCCCTCACCTGTAATTAATGACCTTATATGTTCACGGAATCTTATGTACATCGATCGTATCGTTTTTTCCTATATAAAATCGAACACAATTACAGATTACTGCATATACCACATACTGAGTTTTACAAGTTATCAGCTCATTTATTTCAAACGCCCAGCCCCCTAAATTAAGGTTCCTAGTGCGTATTATGGAAATACAAAAATTGCATTGTCCACAGTTATGATTCCCTTTCTATAGCTGTCCTATAGCTGATAACCAGTTCTCATTTCCCTTTTCTTTTTAGGAAAAGCGGCCCTTGACCAATATGTCTTTTAAATTTCTACGAAAAGATATTATTGGTTGTCTAACTAAATATCAATTTTTTCTAATGCTACCATGGATTACATCACTCATAGGACAGCGACCAAAGGATAAGATGAACCGTTTATTTTCTTTTGCATTAAATTTTCTCCTCTTTTTATTGTGCTGTAATAAGGATATCTGTTTATTATTACTTGCCTTATTTAATGCTTCCCTATATGGTACTATTATATTCAGGAGCACAGTGTATGGCACTATTATATTCAGGGGCACAGTGTATGGTACTATTAAATTCAGGGGCACAGTGTGTAGCACATTATTTTCAGGGTCACAGTGTATGGCAGTATTATATTCAGGGGCACAGTGTATGATACTATGATATTCAGGGGCATAGAGAGGCACCATGAGAATTTTATCTGTGTTTATAGGTTCGGAAATGTTGGAAAAGTGAGTAGCCAAAGACATCTGAGTGTCAAACTCTGCAGAAATGGGTCGCGGCCAAAAGGCGTCATCATAGAGGTCTAGACTGGATGGAAATGCAAAGAGAAAAATAACCACTCCTATCTGAGAAGACGTCGTTAAATGTAAATGTTTATTCTCCCTATAACTGATCAGTACTGTAGTCACTGTATGATCTGCAGTGAGATGATGTGTGTATTGTTCTTTTTTGTGAAACAGCAACTCCAAGCATATCCTTACCATTTTTCAGGCCATACTGGGAGCTGTAGTTTTATACCGTACAAACTTATATGACAGGGGTTAAACTGAATTTGCAAATGACCTCTGTACTGAGCTGTATTTGTGCTTGTGCTGTATATATGTACCAAGCTTGGTTCTGGTGCTATATATATATATGGCAAGTCCACCATGTGTGATACAGTACATGTCACCAGTTGAGGAGCAGTCGTGGAAACAGGTGGCTGGATATGCAGGAATTGCATCAACATAATGATGGGTAGATGGGGAGGGATGGCTGAGCAGCCATTTGTAAAGTGTAGATATGAGGCCTCTAGAAGCTGGGCTGGTTTCGAAAATCCTTTCGAACTGAGAATAAGAATCCATATCAGCTTTTTTTTTGCTTAAGAGGAAGAATACCCAGTTCTTTAGCTACAAAAAGTAAAATAACTCATTGTTAGGGATCTGCTTAGCATTTTGAAGGTCTCTGAGAGAGAGGATCCAGGAATGGGTAGGAAAGAGAAAATGGTGAACCTTCAGGAAAACGTTCGACCACCACCATTTAAAGGCCAAATAATTCTCTGCACCTGGGGAGAAAAGAGGGTCATGCCATAAGGAAACAAGGCGTAGTTGTGGGGAGATGAGCTTACTGGAGTACTTAAAAGGGTTGTCCCAAGATTAAATGTTATTTCCTAACCACAGGATAGGTGATAACATTCTGATCGGTGTGGGACCGACCGCAGGAACACCCACTGATCACGAGAATGGGTGTCCCGTTAATCCAAATAAATGGAGCATCAAGTCGCACACTCGCCCTACTGTACCATTCATTCTCTATGGAACTCCCACGGATAGCCAAGCACTGTACTTGGCTATCTCCGGCAGTCCTATAGACAGTGAATGGAGCAGCAGAGAGCGTGCACGACCTGCCACTCAGTTCATTCAGAGGAACGGGACCCCCGTTCTCAAGATTCATGGGGGCTCCGAGACAAAATCCATGTAGGACCAGGAGACCGTATCAAAGGCTTTTTTATTTATATAAGGAGAGGAGCATAGATGGCAAGTTTCTGTTACGGGCGATGTGAGCCAAGGATATGACTCTTCTATTTAGAGTGCCCTGTATCGTAGCCTTATGAGCTTCACACAATATAACAGGAGATGATGTAGAATCAGTGTTGAATTCAAAATATTCTTTCACAGGATCCTGAATCTGCGTAAAGGTGTCCCTAGATGACAAAAGGGAGTCATTAAGATGCCAAGAAAAAGAAAGCCCTTGCGGAACGAGAGATTCAAGTGAGACTTCAACTTTGTGCACTTAAAATTTTAGCCCGAGAAAAAAGTGGTAGGATTCGCAGGTGAAGATGTTGTCTATGTGGCTTAAGGAGGAATGAGGGCAGGAGTAGAAGGTATGGTCTTTTACGGATGGGTTTAATTCACGCCATATGTCGTGGAGATCGTAGAGCTGCAGTATAGTGCTAAATTCGGTGGAGGGGGTTTGGGACAGAGATTTTTCTTTAATGGGTCACTTATCCAGGGAGAGATCAATTATTAAATTAGCATTGCCCATGACTAGCAGAAGGCCTTGGCGATAGGCATCAATCAATTAAAATAAATAAGCAAAGAATAGTGTTGATACTAATTGGGTCCATAGTAGTCTATTAGTGCAATGTCAACATCATAAAGCAATCCTACCAATATCACGTAGTGTCCTGTGGGATCAACAATTTTCTTAGTACAGACAAAAGGAATATTTTTCCTAAAAGCGATGATGACTCAATGCTGCTTCTCATAGGCATAAGCACCATAGAAGGTTGGAAAGTGTCGGTTCAGGTATTTGGGATGTATGGGGCAGAAAACCTGGTTTCCTGAAGACAGATTATATCGGCATGACACATTTTGTAATAACAAAAGGTTTTGCCTGTTTATTCGGAGGGGGGTGGGGTTGAAGCCCTGAACATTATGGGAAATAACTCTTAGGATTGGGGAAGCCATGTCAAGGACCGTGGAGAAGCTGTGACAGCTGTGTTGTATCTGGCTGGTTATGAAAAATGGGGGGGACCCCACAAAATTTTTACAAAAGAAATAATAATTGGAAAGAACGATGTGGGGTACCCCCATTTTTCTTAGCTAGCCAGATACAACACAGAAGCCGCAGCTTAGCATTACCGGGGTGGGAAGGGCCACAGTTTCTGGCCTTTCCAAGCCTAATAATATTAGCCTGCGGCCACCCCGGTACCTGACCATCTCTAAAGATGGTCGGGTACTGGATTGTACCCGGCTCTTCCCGGTACCCCCGGTGGCGGTGGGTACCGGGGAAATAATGGGGGTTAGTGTTAGGATTTTACTGGCTAACATTAAGCCCTGCCTTAGTAATGGACGCTGTCAATCAGCCAGCAGCCATTACTAAGGAGGTAGTAATAAAGTTTAAAAAAATACAAGGACATAGAAAAAATATTATATTGAAATTTTAAAAAAATCTCACAACCCTCGTTAACCATATTATTGAGAATTAATAAAATCGAAGTAGTCCTCGAATCCAAAGTAGTCCAACAACCGAACCTGTAAAAAAACACAAACACACAGAAATAATTAGTAACACATAAAAAAAGCAAAACAATTATTATCTTACCTTTCCTGGGTCCAGTACTATAGCTGCAATGTCAGTGAACTGGGCCCTATATCTAATCCCATCATGTGTGATACTGTCTTTACAAATGTTGGGGTGCTTTATCTCCTTTATTCCTTGTATAAATTGAAAATATCTACGTTTTAACAGAAAAAAATGTAGATTTTCAATTTCACTGCTTAATTCCACTAAATTCAGCAAAAAACATGTGGGGTTAAAATGCTCACTATACCCCTCAATAAATTCCTTGAGGGGTGTAGTTTGCCACATGGGTTACTTTTGTGGGGTTTCCTTTTTTTCCCCCCTCAGGGGCTTTTCAAATGTGACATGGCACCGAAAACCATTCCAGCAAAATTTGAACTCCAAAAGTCAAATGGTGCTCCTTCCTTTCCAAGCCCTGCCGTGTGTCCAAACAGCCGTTTAATAGCACATAGAGTTTGCTTTACAAATTTTGAGGTGCTTTTTCTACTTTATCTATTGTGAAAATTAAAACATCTGAGCTAAAACGACTTATTAATAGAAAAAAATTTAGATTTTCATTTTCACAGCCTAAATCCAATAAATTCAGCAAAAAAAAAAACCACGGGGTCTAAATGCTCAATATACTCTTAGATAAATTCCTTGAGGGGTGTAGTTTTCGAAATGGGGTAACTTTTGGGGCTTTCCACTGTTTTGGTCCCTCAGGGGCTTTGCAAATGCGACATGGCACCCAAAAACCAATCCAGCAAAACTTGAGCTCCAAAAGCCAAATGGTGCTACTTCCCTTCTGAGCCCTGCCGTGTGTACAAACAGTGGTTTATGATCACATATGCGGTATTTCCATAATCAGGAGAAATTTATTTTCAAATATTGGGGTGCTTTTTACTCCTTTATGCCTTGTAAAAATTGAAAATTTCTACCTTTTATTGGAAAAAAATTATATTTTCATTTTCACAGACTAGTTCCACTAAATTCAGCAAAAAACCTGTTGGTCAAAATGCTTACTATACCCCTCAATAAAATCCTTAAGGGGTGTAGTTTGCCAAATAGTGCATTTTTGGGTAGTGTTTCCAATGTTTTGGCACCACAAGATCTCTTCAAAACTGACATGGTGCCTAAAATATATTCTAATAAAACGGAGGCCCTATAATCCACAGGTGCTCTTTTGATTCTGAGGCCTGTGCTTCAGTTCATTAGCACACTAGGGCCATATGTGGTATATTTATAAACACTGCAAAATCTGGGCAATAAATATTGAGTTGCATTTCTCTGGCAAAACCTTCTGTGTCATAGAGAAAAATGGATTAAAATGACATTTTTGCCAAAAAATATTAATTTGTAAATTTCACCTCCACGTTGCTTTAATTTCTGTGAATTGCCTAAAGGGTTATGAAATTTTCTAAATGCTGTTTTGAATACTTTGAGGGATGCAGTTTTTAAAAAGGGAAGATTTATGGGGGGTTTTAATGTATAGAGCCCTCAAAACCACTTCAGAACTGAACTGGTCCCTAAAAAAATTGGTTTTGGAAATTTTCTTGAAAATGTGAGAATTTGCTGGTAAAGTTATAAGCCTTGTAACGTCCCAGAAAAATAAAAGGACTTAAAAAAAATGATGCCAAAATAAATTAGACATATGGTAAATGTTGACTAGTAACTATTTTGTGTGGTATTACTATCTGTCTTACAAGAAAATACATTCAAATTTTGGTGTTTTTCACAAATAAAAACTGAATGTATTGACCAAATTTTACCACTAACATAAAGTACAATGTGTCACGAGAAAACATTCTCAGAAGTGCTTGAAAAACTAAAAGCAATCCAAAGTTATTACCACATAAACTGACAAATTTGAAAAAATGTCCTTAAGGGGTTAAAAAACTAAAATAAATGCACGCAAAGATGTCTGAAACAATTTTACCACATATAAAGTGCTAAGTGACAAAAATCTTAAAGGGAGAAGACATCACACACTGGGATGTTCTTGGGTGAACACATACTATAAGCAACATGGTCAACGTCCTCTTTCTTTTCCCCTTTACAGATGTTGCAATTATTCATAATACTATCAAACCGTTCTCCGTGTTTTATTTGGAGAACAAAATGTTATTGGTAATTGGGGTGGTGATTTTCCCTTCAAAGAATATATTTGTTATCAGTATTT
The DNA here is from genome assembly GCF_050947455.1 of Rhinoderma darwinii. Taxonomy (NCBI): domain Eukaryota; kingdom Metazoa; phylum Chordata; class Amphibia; order Anura; family Rhinodermatidae; genus Rhinoderma; species Rhinoderma darwinii. The sequence continues at coordinate 166,556,905 of NC_134690.1, read as the reverse complement.
CCCACTTTAAAACTCATATATTGACCACAAATTGTTGTCTATATTCCCTATCTATTTCCAGTGATATTCCCCAGTCTAGACAATCCTCTATCTTGTCCTGAGAGTTAAAATGGTTGTCTCTATTATGGCCTATGGATATCATATAGAGGGGTCCCCCCACTCAGGTTTCCCCCCTCTATGAGCCTGAACAAAGAGCTGCTCTGTGGAGGAAGTGACTTGCTGGCAACGGATTTCCCTTGTAAAATCACCAGTTTGCCGAGGTGTGCTAGGGTTATCCGGTGACGTAAAATTGATAGCATATCCTCAAGATAGGTCATTCATATCTGAACGGTGGGGGTCCGACACTCATCACACTCGCCGATCAGCTGTCTGAGAGGGACCTTTTATCCATTCACTTTATTGGGAGGAAGATGTTAAACTGTGCATAGCCATTACGGATGTGATGGCGTTGTGCAGTACAGAGCTGTGTACGCACTGAAGGGTAATCAGCGCTTGATGGAGCACCACTGCCCCTTCAAACAGCTAAAAGGCCGGGGTGCTGGGAGTACGACCCCCACCGCTCAGATATTGATTGCCTATCCGGGGGATAGGCCATCAATTTTACATCACCTGATAACCCCTTAAAACAGTTTTTTACATAAAATACTGACTCAAATCATAAAACCAACATATATATCCCTGAGTATGCCCCACTTTTATATGCTCAGACTAGAGACCTGAGAGATCCTATTTAATGTAAATCAGAGCCAAATAGAAGCTTAAAGTTCAAAGGTTAGCATGCACTTTAGTGAAACAAGACTAGCATTTGAGGAATTGAAACAAACTGACCTTTGTGGAAGGGCCTGATGAAGTGGTTATGACAATTTTTTTTTGTCTATTTTTAAGAACGTAACAGTTTTTTGTTTTGTTTTTTCATTTTAAAGAGGATCTGTTAGATCTCCTGACATGTCTTTTTTAGTGAATAATTTTATTCCCTATGAAACAGCAGTTCTAGAGCATCTTTTGGGGAGCTAAGTTGACCAAAAAACAGCAATTCTGGTGTTTTATGTTTTTCTTTTTATGGCATTTGACCCGCGATTTAAATAACGGTATATTCGAATAGTTCAGACTTTTATAAAGGTGGATATACCAATTACGTTTATTTTGTTATTTTTTTTACGTTAGAGGAAAGAGGGTTTTTTTTTACATTTTTTTTGTATATTAGTAAAAACTTTATTCAACTGTTTTATACACATTTTTTTTTTGTTTCCCTGAGGGACTTGAACAAGTGTTTGTTGAATCGCTCGTATAATACACAGCATCTCAGTGGTTAAAAAGCCGGCATTGCACTTATTACCGATCCAGCTGTCACCTGCTGCTGAGGGTGTGGACTCATCCTCTGAGCCCATGCAATCAGCGTGCTGTACAGTTATGGAATATTGCGGGAATTTTTTGCTGACCATGACATCAAGTTACGGCAAATGTTGGCAAGCGGTTAAACAAGAATGTTCCAATTTACTGGCAGCAAACAGATGTTGAAAATGAGGGAAACATTTCATTCCCAAGATTAAATTTGGTGATTAGCCGACACATGCTCCCGGCCATGATGTACATCAAATGTCAGGAAGGGATTAAAGGCACCAATATCATGCTGCCCTAATCACCCGTTTCCAATTTGTGCTCCACTACCGTCCTGCTGACAAAAATGTGAGGGCCGATGCCCTATCCAGGTCGTTTGAGACAGAGGACATTGTGGACTCCCCCCAATGTATCATAGACCGATCCTGCATTATTACGGGTAATCCTCTGCAAGTTAGAGACATCCCTCCGGGGAGGACTTTTGTGCGGTTGGCAGACAGGAGGAGAATCCCTCGCTGGGGACACACCTCCAAACTGGCTGGACACGCGGGTGTTCGTAAGACTCGAGACCTGATAACTTGTCATTTCTGGTGGCCCACGCTGTCCAAAGATGTTATAGACTTTGTCTCTTCCTGCGCTGTGTGTGCTTCAAACAAGGTTGCTCACTCCCTGCGGGAGACAGTCTCAGATACAGGAAGTGAGTGCCGGCAGAGGAAGACGCTGCAGGAAACTCACGTGTCAGAACGACGTGCCTCGGCCATAGACGTTACACACACAAGTGAGTCCCCCACTTCCACACCATTCATTGTAACCACAAAAAAGGCCATACTTACTAGGTGGGTGGGTGGGTGAAAACCCGTTCCCAGCAGGACGCAGACAGGTCAAAAAATGCTGCAGAAGGAGTGTGCATTAAATAGTGATAGCCACTCCCACTAGTCTTGAGGGGAGTGGCGAACTAAGTGCTCAAAGGTGTGCGATAAATGAGTGTCAGTGTTAGTGTAGGGTGGTGAATGTATGGTAAAAAAGAAATGTGTATGTATGGAAGTATCAGAACTGTGTGATAATGTAATAAAAATAAATAATAATACCTGACGACCAGCACATTATCCCTCCACGTATTACACATAGTACTGACACCCCATGTACTATTCACAGCACTGACCCCTATTCATCACATTTATGTATTATTTATTTTTATTACATTATCACACAGTTCTGATACTTCCATACATACACATTTCTTTTTTACCATACATTTTTCACCCACCTATCCACCTAGTAAGTATGGCCTTTTTTGTGGTTTTGATGTTATCTATGTCCCATTTTTTCTGCTTGTGTTTTTAAATTAGGAACGAAAAGTTCTAGTTAGCGACTCGCAAGGCACTGGGGACCCTTGACGTTGGGTTGCGAGCTTTGCTTATTTTGGCCAAAATAACAACTAATACCCCATGTTTCATGGATATTTTTTACTATGTATACTTTTTTTCAGGAAGCAGCCAGGTCTTATATGCTGGGAGGGCATGATGTGCTGGCGTTTGGTTTGGCATGCAGAGCAGCCCGCTTTAGCTAACAGTGGCGGCGTTACAAATAGGATGTGATTCGGCAAGATATGCTATGCCTGACGACCAGCACATTATCCCTCCACGTATTACACATAGTACTGACACCCCATGTACTATTCACAGCACTGACCCCTATTCATCACATTTATTTATTGTTTATTTTTATTACATTATCACACAGTTCTGATACTTCCATACATACACATTTCTTTTTTTACCATACATTCACACCCTAGCACTACACTAACACTGACACTCATTTATCGCACACCTTTGAGCACTTAGTTCGCCACTCCCCTCAAGACTAGTGGGAGTGGCTATCACTATTTAATGCACACTCCTTCTGCAGCATTTTTTGACCTGCTGGGAACGGGTTTTCACCCACCCACCCACCAGTTTTTTCTGCTTGTGTTTTTGACCATTCTACATTGTGTACGGTCAGCATCCTAGAATCCCTCTTCCTGTGTCGGCTACATCTCAGGTGCCCGCAGCTGACTCTGCATTTGGGGACTTTCTGCAAATCTGGCCACAGACCTGGTTCTCTATTCTGCTGGCAGTTGATCGGATGAAGAGAAAGGCGGATAGAAGAAGAGAGCCGCCTCAGTATCTTCCGGGTACCAAAGTTTGGCTGTCCTCCAGGAATATCCGTCTGAAGGTGCCTTCATACAAATTTGCTCCCAGGTTCCTCTGACCTTTTGAGATCCTGCAACAGATTAACCCTGTCTCCTACAAGCTTCGACTGCCTCCTACCCTCAGAATCCCCAACTCCTTTCAGGTGTCCCTCCTGAAGCCAGGGGTCCTACTACACTAAAACCCCTAGCCCTGCAGTAGCTCCCAGCGATTCGTCCGATATGTTTAAGGTAAAGAAGATCCTGGACTTCAATAAAGTAGGAGGAAGAACATTTTATTTGGTGGATTGGAAGGGGTTTGGTCCAAAGGAGAGGTCCTGGGAGCCAGAAGAGAACCTGAATGCCACTACCCTCATGAAGAAGTTCCTCTCTCGCTCTGGCCCCAAGAAGAGGGGACGTAAGAGGGGGGATACTGTAACATCCACAGCCGCGGACCGTCGGGACTACTTACCCCCCGACGGCCACAGCCATGGACTTTTGAGCGCTGGCACCAGGCTGCCGTGACAATTATCGGCACCCAATGATAACATCACGGGGGAGGCCCGATGGAGTGACAGAGACGGCTCTCTTCCTCTTTCTAACGGCTTCTAAGTGGATAAACGACTGGGATCTAAGGGTAAGGCTACATGGAGCGGCCCTGATAAGGTCATGACGTGGACAACAACTGCATCAGCACCATGTTCGATGCGTCTATCAAATACCCTGTTAATGGCCGCGCGTTATTGCCCGTAAAACGGCCCCTTACCTGCAAAATCGTGCGGCTGCAAAGGATGTATTAATTAATGGCCGCACAATTTTGCAGAAAAAGCGACGTTTTGCCCGCAATAACGTCCATTACACAGGGTATTTGACAGCCGCACTGAACATGGGGCTGGCGAGTGTGTTTGCTGCATCGCGACTGTGTTATGGCTTCACCGTGTGGCCTTACCCTTGGTTGGTGCAGAGTGTCAGCTGTAATACACAGCTGACACCCATGGCGTATGTAGCGGGCTTAGCCTGCGAGTCCGCTAAATACTTCCCCCTATCAACTACGACGTACAGTTACATAAAAAAATCAGTAAGGAGTTAATGGGGTTTTCATAGTAATATAAATATGTGTTACAAAGTGTCAGGACGTCAAGTGCTAACACTTTGTAATATACATTGTTTTAAAATTCTGCCTCTGCAAGCAGCTAAGACATGTATAGGGGAGCAGGTCTGTTATTGTGAGCTTCCACATGCATGAGCTGGCTGGAATAGAACTCAATAGAACTAGACTGTTCTGACAACTCCCTGCTCCCCTATACATGATGTACTGCTTGCAGAGACAACATTATAACACTTTTCTTTTCGTCACTCTTTAAATGTAAAATGTGACTAGAAAAGGGGGCGCTATCTAGATTTTTTTTTTTGCTTGTTTGAATAAGTCAAAATGCCAAATTTCTGAATAGTAAATCGCCTCCTTTACTTTAGCTGGCACAATAAATGCCAGTATTACTAAATGTGGGCCAATGTATATTACAAAGTGTTAGTACTTCATGGGCTGACACTTTGTCACATATTAAGATCCCTTTCAAATCATATTTGTAGATTGCACACATACAAGCTAGCCAAAAGTAAAACATGCCCAGTAGTTCATTAAGAAAGTCATTAGCATAAAGCTAAAATAGGTCATAACTCCGTCAAAAATAATCGTTTTTCTAAATAAAAAACACTTTTGTAATCTACATTACAGCGCCGATCATATTATGTAGAAGATAGGCCACTTATAATGTGGTGACAGAGCCTCTTTAAATGTAAGGCTGATATAAATCAAGCCTAGCTTAGAACAGGGGGGTTTTCCCTTTTCTTCCTGGTGGTGGGGATATTGTGTCACTTTTCAAAAGCCATTAATAATTGTATGAGTGTGCAACAAGTGTGTTGGGAGAAGGTTATGACATTGTCATTCATTGTATGACTGTGTAAAATACAGGACGCTATCCCTGCTGTCTCCCCCCCATATACCCCTCCTTCGTCTCCCACAGTCTTCTGTCAAACATCCAGACTTCTGTTCTGGCAAGGTAATATGCCCTCATGGATTGAATGGCTGTGTGACTGACATATCCTGCTCCTCTATACTTCATAAGGCTTTTCCTATAGTACAGGTCGGACATAGGCCAAGGCACTTAAAGAGGCTCTGTCACCAGATTCTCAAATCCCTATCTCCTATTGCATGCGATCGGTGCTGCAATGTAGATAACAGTAAAAAAATTTTTTTTTTTGGCCAAGTTATGAGCTATTTTATATATATGCAAATGAGGTTTGAAATGGACAACTGGGCGTTTTTTTTTCGTTATGTCCAGCTGGGTGTGTATTGTGTTTTTAACTGGGCGTGTTTACGTGTATGACGCTGACCAATCAGTGACCAGTCAGCATCATACACTCCATTGATTTACACAGCAGCGATGTGCAGCCACATAAACAGAGATTAACGTTACTGCAGTGTCCTGATAATGAATACACATGATCATCCAGCCTGGACGTCATGTGTATTCAGAATCCTGACACTTCTGAATCTTTTCTGTGAGATTTCTAGCAAGGGAAACGAAATCTCGCGAGATTATGGAGGTAAACGAGATTTAGTTTCACTTGCTGGAAATCTCACAGAAAAGATTCAGAAGTGTCACTATTCTGAATACACATGACGTCCAGGCTGGATGATCATGTGTATTCATTATCAGGACACTTGATTAACGTTAATCTCTGTTTATGTGGCTGCACATCGCTGCTGTGTAAAAGAATGTAGAGGAGTGTATGATGCTGACTGATCACTGATTGGTCAGCGTCATACACGTAAACACGCCCAGTTGGACATAACGAAAAAAAAACACCCAGTTGTCCATTTCAAACCTCATTTGCATATATATAAAATAGCTCATAACTTGGCCAAAAATGAACTTTAAAAAAAAAAAAAAGTTACCGTTATCTACATTGCAGCGCTGATCACATGCAATAGGAGATAGAGATTTGAAAATCTGGTGACAGAGCCTCTTTAACCCCTTAAGGACGCAGCCTAGTTTTGGCCTTAAGGCTCAGAGACCATTTTTCAAATCTGACATACTTCACTTTATGTGGTAATAACGTCGAAATGCTTAAACCTACCCAAGCGATTCTGAGATTGTTTTCTCGTGACACATTGGGCTTCATGTTCGTGGTAAAATTTGGTCGATATATTCAGTGTTTATTGGTGAAAAATTGCAAAATTTAGAGAAAATTTTGAAAAAATTGCATTTTTCAGAATTTAAATGCATCTGCTTGTAAAACAGACGGTTATATCACCCAAAATAGTGACTAGTTCACATTTCCCATATGTCTACTTTAGATTGGCATCGTTTTTTGAACATTCTTTTATTTTTCTTGGACGTTACAAGGCTTAGAACATAAACAGCAATTTCTCATATTTTTAAGAAAATGTCAAAAGCCTTTTTTTTAAGGTACCTCTTGAGTTCTGAAGTGGCTTTGTGGGGCCTATGTATTAGAAACCCTGATAAAACAACCCATTTTAAAAACTAGACCCCTCAAAGTATTCAAAACAGCATTTAGAACGTTTTTTAACCCTTCAGGCATTTCACAGGAATTAAAGCAAAGTGGAGGTGAAATTTGCAAATTTCATTTTTCTTGCTGAATTTCAATTTTATTCATTTTTTTTCTGTAACACAGAAGGTTTTACCAGAGAAACACTACTAAATATGTATTGTCCAAATTCTGCAGTTTTTAGAAATGTCCCACATGTGGCCCTACTGCGCTCGTGGACTAAAACACAAGCCCCAGAAGCAAAGAAGCACCTAGTGCATTTTGAGTCCTCTTTTTTATTAGAATATATTTTAGGCAGCATGCCAGGTTTGCAGAGGTGTTGAGGTGCCAAAACAGTAGGAATCCCCCAATAGTGACCCCATTTTGGAAACTACACCCCTCAAGGAATTCATTTAGGGTTGTTGCTACCATTTTGACCTCACAGTTTTTTCACAGCACGTATTTGAATTGGGCTGTGAAATGAAAAAAATGTCATTTTTTCCAATAAAATGTAATTTGTGATCAAAATTTCTTATTTTCACAGGGAACAAAATAACCCATTTTGTTGCCCAATTTGTCCTTAGTGTGGCAATACCCCATTTGTGGTGATAAACTGCCGTTTGGGCCCATGGGAGGGCTCAGAAGGAAAGGAGCGCTATATGTTTGTTGGAGTCCAGATTTTGTTGGATTGGTTTTCGGGTGCCATGTCGCATTTGCAGAGCCTCAGAGATATCAAAGCAATGGAAACCCACCAAAAGTGACCCCATTTTGGAAACTACACCCCTCAAGGAATTCATTTATGGTTGTTGTTAGCATTTTGACCACACAGTTTTTTCACAGCACCTATTTCAATTGGGCTGTGACATTAAAAAAATGTCATTTTTTCCAATAAGATGTAATTTTTTACCAAAATTTCTTATTTTCACAGGGAACAAAATACTCAATTTTGTTGCCCAATTTCTCCTGAGTGCAGCAATACCCCATTTGTGGCAATAAACTGCCGTTTGGGCCCATGGGAGGCCTCAGAAGGGAAGGAGCGCTGTGTGTTCTTTGGAGTACAGATTTTGCTGGTTTGGTTTTCGGGTGCCATGTCGCATTTGCAGAGCCCCAGAGGTATCAAAGCAATGGAAACCCACCAGAAGTGACCCCATTTTAGAAACTACACCCCTCAAGGAATTCATTTATGGGTAATGTGACCATTTAGACTCCATAGTTTCTTCACAGAACTTATTTGAATTGGGCTGGGAATTAAAAAAATATATATTTTTTCCAATAATATGTCATTTTAGCTCAAAAATTCTTATTTTCACAAGAAATAAAATACTCCATTTTGTTGCCCAATTTGTCCTGAGTGTGGCAATACCCCATTTGTGGTGATAAACTGCCGTTTGGGCCCATGGGAGGGCTCAGAAGGAAAGGAGCGCTGTGTGTTCTTTGGAGTCCAGATTTTGCTGGATTGGTTTTTGGGTGCCATGTCGCATTTGCAGAGCCCCAGAGGTATCAAAGCAATGGAAACCCACCAGAAGTGACCCCATTTTGCAAACTACACCCCTCAAGGAATTCATTTATGGGTGTTGTGACCATTTTGACCCCATATTTTTTTCACAGAACTTATTTGAATTGGGCTGGGAATGAAAACAAAATTATTTTTTTCAAATAATATGTCGTTTTGGCTGAAAATTTCTTATTTTCACAAGAAACAAAACACCCCATTCTGTTGCGCAATTTGTTCTGAGTGCCGCAATACCCCATTTGTTGTGATAAACTGCCGTTTGGGCCCATGGGAGGGCTCAGAAGGAAAGGACCACCATTTGGCCTACTGGGGATTTTCTAGTGCGAAGTCATGTATGGAGAAGCACCTGAGGTACCAGTACAGTTGAAACCCGCAAGAAGTGACCCCGTTTTAAAAACTACACCCTTAAGGCATTCATCTAGAGGTGTAGTGAGCATTTTGACCAGAGACCTACACCCCATAAACTGTAATGTGGGTTCTCCCGGGTATGGCAATCCCCTCCATGTGGCTGTTATCAGCTGCCTGGGCACACAGCAGGGCTCAGAGGGGAAAGACGAGGGGGGATAAGCTGTGCGGAGTGCATCATGGTAAGTAAAATTGGGGTAGATTATAAACCAAGGGATGTATGATAAATTTTAAAACACTCTTTCATACAGAGCTCTGGTTTTTCGGGACACGCGTTACATTGATATATTGTGTCATCCCTTATAGCAGACTTTGCACCTCTTTTGACTTTTTCCCTTCTTGCCAGTTTGGGGAACTTCTCCTGGAAAGTGTTGCCCTGGTACGATGCGTGTGGCCCCGCTTCCAGAAGTACTGGGTGCCCCCCCTTCTTGGTCCCTAAAGATTAGGTTCTTGATAATCACCTCTTGAAATTCCAGGAAAGTTCCCGTCTGGCCTGCACATCGACGTAGCACGTACGCATTGTACAAAGCCATCTGTATGATGTGCCCGGCCAGCTTCTTATACCACACCGCATGGCGCTGTAGGGCTTCAGGATTTGATCTGACAAGTCCACCCCTCCCATGTACCTATTGTAGTCCAGGATGCAGTCTGGTTTGGGGGTGGCCTTTCCTTCATATATCCTAAACCTGTAGGTATACCCGGATGCACTCTCGCAGCTTATACATCTTCACGCCATACCTTGCCCTCTTACCCGGCAGGTACTCGCGGAATTGAACCCTCCCTTTAAAATGTACCAGGGACTCATCATTAGAAATACACTTCTCAGGGGTGTATGCTTGGGAAAACCGGGCACTGAAACGGTCTAATAGGGGTATCCGTTTATACAAACGGTCAAAACTGGGGTCATCTCGGGATGGGCACGGCTCATTATCAGTATAATGTAAGAAGCGAAGTATTGCCTCATTTATTTATTTTTTTAGGTTCCAGTGCAGTTCTGAAGTTGCTTTGAGGGGCCCATATATTAGAAACCCCTATGAAATACCCCATTTTAGAAACTAGACCCCTCAAAGTATTCACAACAGCATGTCGAAAGTTTATGAACCCTTTAGGTGTTTCACGGGAATTTAGAGCAAAGTAGAGGTGAAATTTACATTTTTTTTTTGTCAGAAAATCCTCTTTATACCATTTTTTTTATAACACAAAAGGATTTATCAGAGAAACGCAACTTAATATTTATTGCCCAGATTCTGCAGTTTTGAGAAATATCCCACATGTGGCCCTCGGGCGGTAATGGACTGAAGCACCGGCCTCCGAAGCAAAGAAGCACCTAGTGGATTTTGAGGCCTCTTTTTTATTAGGCACCATGTCCGGTTTGAAGAGGTCTTGTGGTGCCAAAACATTGGGAACCCCCCAAAAGTGACCCGAATTTGGAAACTAGACCCCTTGAGGAATCCATTGTAGTTTTCTTGGGGTGCATGCGGCTTTTTGATCAGTTTTTATTCTAGTTTTAGGTGGCGTGGTGACTAAAAAACAGCAATTCTACTATTGTTTTTTTATTCTGTTTTTTTACAGCGTTCACCGTGCGCTATAAATGACATATTCACGTTATTCTGCGGGGCGATACGATTACGGCGATACCAGATGTTTATAGTTTTTTTTATGTCTTATGGCGTTTGCACAATAAAATACGTTTTGTAAACAATCATTCACTTTTTGTGTTACCTTATTCTAAGAGCCAGAACGTTTTTATTTTTCAATCAATAAAGCCGTGCGAGGACTTATTTTTTGCGTAACGAACTGTAGTTTCGATCAGTACCATTTTTAGGTACATGCGACTTTTTGATCTCTTTTTATTCCATTTTTTGGGAGGTGAAGTGACCAAAGAATTGTGATTGTGGTACGGTTTATTATTATTTTATTTTACGGTGTTCACCGTGCGGGATAAATAATGAAATAATTTTGTAGTTCAGGCCATTACGGATGCGGCGATACCAATTATGTATAGTTTATTTGTTTGTTTATATTTTTTTATTAATAATAAAGGACTGATAAGGGAAAAAGGGGGATTTTTACTTTTATTACTTTTAAAACTTTTATTTTCTTATTTTTACACATCTTTTTTTAACTTTTTTTAACTTTATTACTTTGTCCCACTAGGGGACATGAGGGCAGGAGGCTCTGATTGCTATTCTAATACACTGCACTACATGCGTAGTGCAGTGTATTAGAACTGTCAGCTACTCACTGACAGCAAGCATAGTGGGTCCTGACGTTGTCAGGACCCACTAGGCTTCCGTCTATTGCATAGCCGGATGCCATTGTTTGGTGTCCGGTTGCCATAGTCACCATCGCCGGCCGCTATCGTGTAGCAGGCCGGCGATGGCAGCTTAACCCCTAAAAAGCCACGATCTCTATAGAACGCGGCTTTTAAGGGGTTAATCAGCGGGGACACAGCGATCGGTCCCCGCTGTAGGAGCTGTGACAGCTGCTGAACAAGACAGCAGCGTCACAGCTCCTGTATGTGTCGGGAGGACGGCCGAAACAGCCGTTACTCCCGAGACGTACTATTACGTCATGGAGTGCGAACGATACAGCTGCCACGACGTAATAGTACGTCAAGGAGCGGGAAGGGGTTAAGGGAGGCCAGCATGACCAGGGGTGTAGGTAGGGAAGGGTTAAGTAAGTAGAGGGGAAGCGGAGGAGGGTGACTGGGAGGGCTTTGTCAGGGGCGTGGAAAGAAGGGATAAAAGGGGAGGCTGGGAGAGGCAGCGCCATTAACGGCTGAAACGGTGCAGGAAGTTCCCGCCCGCCCTCCCTTAGGGTGGTAGTTGGGATGTGTTGTTAAGATGTTTGTTTAAAAAATTTCCTTTTTCGCTGTGTTGCTCGTTCTTTCTTTTCTTTTTCACAGAGGCAGAGACGGTGAAGGGTCGCTGGGAGCAGAGTCATGGCAGATTTTTGGCGGATTGGGGGTCTTTGGAGTTGGTGGTAAATTGTGTGGGGGGGATTCATCGTGGGTATGGTCCCTCACGACTTATAGAATTGGTCTGGCTCAATTTGGGCTCCTGCTGGGTGGTGTCCCGGGGAGTGGTGGCATTTAAGGACAGCCAACTGCAGTTATAACAGTGCCCCTGAGCTGGTGGGAGACGGCTGGGGACAAATATGCAGATGAGCAAATGGTTGGGGGCCAGATCTTTGTAGCTCCAAAGACTTCCTTTCCATGTTCAATTTTATATGCTGATTTGTTTATTGTTATTTATGTTTGTTAATAAAATGGCTGCTGTGGCCAAGATTTATCCAAACTAACGTTGTCTGTGTTTTATGGGAAGGGTAAATCTGGGTGGGTTTTATTAGTAGCCATGAAGGAGGGAGGAGGGTGGAGATAAATGGTAAGGGGTATAGACTTTAACTGAACGAACTCTACAATCCCAGGGTCATGGTATACTTGTAATACATGTGTAACTACATGCGGTTGTGACGGAGGTCTATCATTGGTTCTAGAAATCATTCATTCATTATTGAGTTTTCACTTTGTTAGAAATGTACAGATCTCCACATTCACTCCAGTGTTTGTGAAAGAAAACTAAAGTGAAGGTGTTTTATTACAAGTATTTATTACCACAAGTATAAATATGGAACATGCATAAAGTTGCCAATAGACCGTTAAATCACTAGCCAAGTTGGGATTTACACTTGGAGGTTGGCAAGAGTAAAAAATATTTTTGTAAGTGCCGGTATTTTTGCAGAATGAGGGCATGTTCAAATCTGCGTTGTAGGGGTCAAGAAGAAGCCAAAATGCTGGCAAAACGCGTCAGGTGCTTAGTACTTTTAAATATTCTAATGTGAACAATAGGACCTTTAGCTATCTAGTACGCAGTGGCGGATTAATTAGACCATAGGCCCTGGGCTGTTCCCCAAACTTGGGCCCTCCTTCCCCACCGCCGCTCTACTGTGTCTTTAGTGAACACCACTATTTTGTGCGAGCATTGACAAATGAGTGTTACGATTCCCCTTGTCAAAGGGCTGTGTCCCTACATACTGACAGTCTCCAACCATCGCTGACAGTATCACACTTCCTTTTGACAATGGGAATGGTAACATGCATTTGTCTATTAGTCCTGGGTTCACAAAGTTATGTAGATAACAAAGATTTCCTACAACGAACATGTCAGGAGAGGGGATAGATCCCCTATAGATCCAGTGACTCACAATTTACGTCTTCTCTGATGGGAGTCGTTTTCTTTTCTTCTCCATCTGACGCAGACCGTTATGGCGACTTCTCCTGATGAGACATCTTTGCCCATCACTTCTGCAGCCATTTCCAGCCTCTATAGAAACACACAAATTTAGACACCAAGGCCCAGAACCATACATTAAAGGGGTTGTTCGGGCACAGACCGTTTTTATACTGATGACCTATCGATGTGCCCGGACAACCCCTTTTACTCAGACTAATAAATTTGGACCCCAGACTAGATCATAGAATACATACAGACCCACACCTTCCAAACTATTGCAGTCCCCAGACCCGACCCCCCTAAACAAATACTGACCCCAGATCAAGCACCCTAAATAAATACATACCTCAGACATGACCCCTAAATACAGACCCAAGTCTCAACCATCTACACTAATAATGACCCCAAACCTGACTCCCTTAATACAGACCCCAGACCAGACCGCCTAAACTAATACAGACCCCTAAATAAAGACCCCTAAACTAATAAAGACCCTAGACCAGGCCCACTAATACAGACCCCATAAACTAATATAGACCCCCAGACCCCGAAATACAGACCCCAGACCTCAAACTAATACAGACCCCCTACACTAATAATGACCCCAGACCTGACTCCCTTAAGTAAAACAGACCCCAGACCAGACCCCCTAATCTAATACAGACCCCAGACCAGACCCCTGAATACAGACCCCTAAATAAAGACCCCTAAACTAATACAGACCCTAGAACAGGCCCCCTAAATAGACCCCCATAAACTAATACAGACCCCAGACGTCAAACTAATACAGACCCCCTAAATACAGACCCCAGACCCCTTAAACTAACACAGACCCCTAAATATACCGACCCTAAACCCCTTAAACTGATACAGAACTCAGACACCCTAAATACAGACCCCAGACCCCTTAAACTAATACAGACAACAAACTTCCTAAATACAGAACAGACCCCCTAAATACAGTCCCCAAACCAGACCCCCTAAATACAGTCCCCAAGGGCCTATGGTCTACTTAATCCGCCACTGGGTGATGTCTCACTTTATCACTAGGGCTAGGTAATATGTGCTGACCACTACTGGCAACGTAAAAACCAGTGTAGATAGTGCCAGCATTATTGCCTGTCAGTGTAAATCTGACAGGCAATCTATTAGGACGTCCTAATAGGCATATGCCCAGGGCAGACTTGGGGGCTTTTATCAGGCCCCCGGCTACCATGACACCCCATCGGAGGCCCGCAATTGCATTAGCGGGCCGCCGATGGGTGACAGAGGAAGCTCCCTCCCTCTGTAAACAAGTTAAATGCTGTGGTTGCTATTGACCGCGGCATTTAACTGATTAAACGGCCGTGATCGAAGTAAACTTCAATTGCGGTCGTTGGAGCAGGTGTCCGGCTGTCATCAGACAGCCGAGCCCCGACTCCAGCCTGCACGGGACACCCGTGCAAGGCTTAGACTGGGCTGCCGTGAAAAGGCGGCAGGTTAGCCTGAGACGACTTAGTGACCGCCGTGAAAAGGCGTATTGGTGGTCACTAGGGGGTTAATATTAATTTTATAGCCTTTGGTAGGATGATTGATGTGATCACCTTTAATGATGGAACTGCAGTTAGGACAAGATGAGCAAGGATATATAGCATTTTGGGGGGTATTAAAAAAAGTTTGTTTCGATATTGGTTTCTTTTTAATGTCAGCCCGTATCAGCTGATTGGGAAGGGATTTACCTTTACGGTATACAAATCTCGGTTTTTCATGAAAAATTAAGCCGTATTTGGGCTCATATTTCATGATTTCCCAGTATTTATTTATTGTAGTTCTGATCATATTTGAATGATTATCGCATGTAGAGATAAAGACTTTTGTTCAATATTTTTATTATTGAGTTTACGTAGATCATGTATTTTAAATTTCTTTATCTCAGGGCCAATTTTTTCCATTTTGTTCCTTTCGTATCCTCTTTCAGTAAATGTAGTCATATTTTATTCTTATGTGTGTTATACTCCTCGTTACTGTATATGTAGCGGGCACATATGAACTACCCTTTAGGAATTCCCTTGAATGTTTGTTGTGCAAGTGCGCTGTCACATCTCAACAAATTATTCCTTTTAGTAGGTTTTGAATATAATGTTGTCATTAGTTGGTTATTAGCATTTCTGTTCATTTCGACATCAAGATAGTGGATTTTATTATGATTACTTTAAAGTGAGAATTCTATCGAGCTATGACAGTTGTTAATGTAGTGTACAAATTTTTCTAAGTCATCCCTACTACCATTCCACATAGCATAGCCAGAGGGTGATATTATCTTTTAATGGGCTGTTGTATACATAAGACTATAAGAGGATTCGAAAAAAGCCATGAAAATATTGGAACATCATGGGGCTGCATACAGTGCCACAGTGCCCTCTGTAGATGGTGTCACACGGTCCCCTCTACAGCTGGTGCCACACGGCCTCCTCTGTAGCTGATGCCACATGGCTTCCTCTGTAGCTGATGCCACATGGCCTCCTCTTTAGCTGATTCCACACGGCCCCCTCTGTAGCTGGTGCCACACAGACCACTCTGTAGCAGGTGCCACACAGCCCCCCTGTAGCTGGTGCCACCCCCCCTGCCCCTGTAAATGGTGCCACCCTCCCACCCCTGTAGATAGAGCCGTTGTGACTCCCTCTAGGAGGGGAATCCCCAGCCATAGCGTTGCAGATGCTCTGGTTGGGGGTTTCTCTCCTGGAGGAGCCCCTAACGTCACTGTCTATATATGGGCAGTGACGCCATGGGCTCCTCCAGTAGCGGAATCGCTGTCCAGAATGTCAGCAATGCTCTGGCTGGGAATTCCGGCACTCCAGGAGGGGCCCCTGACTTCACTGTCCATACATGGACAGTGACGTCATCAGGGGTTCCATCTATGAGCAGAATCCCCGGCCAGAGCCTTGACAAGGCTCTGGCCAGTGATTTTACTGCAGGAGGAGCCCCTGACATCACTGTCCTTATATGGACAGGGACGTCGCGGGCTTCCTCTATGAGCAGAATCCCTGGCTAGAGTGCTGCCGAAGCTCTGGCCGGGGATTCCGCTCATAGAGGAAGCCCCAGAGCGTTGCGACAATCTGGCCGTACCATTGTCCGGAAGGCCGCAAACAGTGGAAAGGGAAGCAGAAACGCAGCGCCGGCCAGGAGCCAGAGGACGCCATGAAGAGGTAAGTATATGGCGGCTGGGAGAAGAGGGAGCGGTGGTCATTATCTTTTTTTTTTTTTAATTCTTTATTTTCATGACCGAAAAGGTCCATTTTGTAAAACGTATGGGGTACAGAATTACATAAAAGTACAGAAAGCATACAGAAAATATAAATGCGGCATACATATACATATACAGTGCTATTATGAAAGCAAACATTCCCATATAAGGGAGTATTCTGCATGACTCCAAGCCACCTACGAATAGGTCTGGTTCAGATAGCCGCATAGGAGGACAAAGAACAAAAGGAAATTCATTTAGAAAAGACAGCAGAGGAGGGTGAGGAGCAGGTTAGAGTATGTGGGGTGTCCCACCAAGACATCCCTCGGAACAAAGAGCGCTATTCGGGCTGCCGAGAAATACTCAGCTCTCGTATAATGTCTTTATAGGAGTCTGAATCCCGAAAAGCAATCCAATGAATTCAAATTTGGCTAAACTTGGTGTGTGAGTCGTAAATGATGGAGGTCAGATCCTCCAT
The DNA here is from genome assembly GCF_050947455.1 of Rhinoderma darwinii. Classification (NCBI taxonomy): domain Eukaryota; kingdom Metazoa; phylum Chordata; class Amphibia; order Anura; family Rhinodermatidae; genus Rhinoderma; species Rhinoderma darwinii. The sequence continues at coordinate 166,539,991 of NC_134690.1, read as the reverse complement.
GTGCAAAGGTCATTGACCTTTGAAACCCAGAGGGGCAAGGTAGGAAGAGAGGAATCCCTCCATCGTAGTGGGATGCAATGACATGCTGCCATCACTAAAAAGTGAAGAAGGGAGTGTTTGTATATATTCACCAGAACGTCGCAGAGAAGGAAGAGGGCCGCGTCCAAGGTTATGCCGGTGTCTGTGACCTCAATTATCACCCATTTAACGCCCTCCCAGAATGAGGTAAGAAGAGTACATGACCAAAAGGTGTGGAAGAGGGTACCATTCTCCCGCCCACATCTCCAGCACATAGGGGATGCTGTAGGGAAGATGCGGTGTAAACGGGCCGGGGTCCTATACCAGCGAGACAACAATTTGAAGCTATATTCTTGATATCGTGAACTGATCGAGGTCTTGTAGGCCAGAGTAACAATACGCTTGCTTTGTGTGATAGAGAAGGAGATATCCAAATCAGACTCCCATTTAGAAAGGTAGTCGGGGGTGGGGGGGGGGGTTAGGTCAGGGGGGTCCATAAGAAGTTTGTGAATTGTGGACAACATGTGCCGGGCTAGGTCAGATCCAGCACACAGGTCCTCCAAGGGGGTCCTGACTGTTGATAGGAAGCGGGGGGCGAAATAGAGGAGCAAAAGTGTCAGAGTTGAAGGGATCGCCAGTGTCCCAATGGTGTGAGGTCAGGTACCTGAGCCATGTCTGAGATAGAGAGCCAATCAGTGCCTTTCAGAAACTGAGCTGCTCTAAACTTCCCCGAAGTCCGCCAGGAACGAAAGACTGGATCAGTCATACCGGTGTAAAGGAGGGGTTTCCCAAAATGGGATACATTGGGAATGTAATGGGAGGAAGGATGTTCTTACTGAGGCAAGGGAGCAGTATAGTAAGGTTGGACCAATAGTAGGATGTTGACGGAGATGTTTGAGTTAGCTATAGTGCAGCCAGGGGATGGCCGCAAGGGGCGCCGAGGAGGAACTTTGCTCCAGGCCCACCCAAGGTTTAAAGACCGCATGTTTGCACCAATCAAATACCCGCGAAAGATGGGATGCAATGTAGTAGGATCGGACGTCAGGAAGTGCCAGCCCTCCTGATTCCTTAGATCGACATAAAAGTGAGCGTGAGAGTCGAGGAGGTTTACCACTCGAAACGAAAGATATCTGGAGAGAGTTGACCTCTTTGAAGAATTGCATTGGAATAGCTATGGGAAGGGTCTGGAATAGATAAAGGATCCTTGGAAGCACGTTCATTTTGAAGATAGTGCATCGTCCCATCCATGTAAAAGGCCAGGTGCCTTTTGACCAGCCTAATGTCAGCGAGGAGGGGAGGGAAGTTCAATTGTAAAAGATCTTTCAGGTCAGCTGGAATGCGAACACCAAGATACTTTAGGGCTACCGGGTTCCACTTAAACCTAAAAGAATGTTCCAGGGTCATGAGGAGGTGGGAGGGAAGGGACATTTTCAGTGCTTCCAATTTAGAAAAGTTTATCTTGAAATTGGACAATTTGGAGAAACGCTGGAATTCCTGCATGAGGTTGGGAAGGGAGACGGTTGGGTTAGACAAAAAGAACAGTAAGTCATCAGCATACGCTGCCACCTTGTTGACTGTGGCATTCGTCTCCAGTCCCGTAATGTCAGGATTTGCTCGGACGTGACGGAGAAATGGCTCCAGAGTCAGCACAAAGATCAAGGGGGACAGAGGGCAACCCTGCCTGGTTCCATTATGAATATAGAACCCTTCCGAGAGGATTCCGTTCACACGGACTCTAGCAGATGGGCAGGAATATAGAGACATTATCCAGCCCATCATGTGCGATCGAAGGCCAAGACAGAGAAGGGTTTCTTCCGTGAAAGTCCAATTGACTCTGTCAAACGCTTTTTCAGCGTCTGTGGACAGGAGCATGAGTGGTGTATTGGATATCTCTGCCCAACATGAAACCCACCTGGTCTGTGTGAATGACACCCCCAAGCAACGGGGCCAGACGTACAGCCAGAATCTTTGCAAACAATTTTACGTCTGTGTTAATTAGGGAAATTGGTCTGTAGCTTGCACATTGTGAGGGGTCTTTCCCGGGCTTGGAAATCACTGCGATATGCGCCCTAAGAGCATCAGGGGGGGAAGGAGATGAGGTGGAAAAGGAGTTGAAGGAGGCTAGAAAATGCGGAGCTTCTAAGAATTTTTTATAATATGAGAGCGTGAATCCATCAGGACCGGGTGCTTTGCCCGATCGGGAATGTCTTAGAGCGTAGGACACTTCTTGTAAGGTAAAGGCTCTTCCAGATCAGTGAGATTATTAGTCCGATAGAGGGGGAAGGCCGGAGTCTGCAATGTAAGCTTTGATATTCGACCGGAATTCTCTGAATAGCGTGGACGGGTTGGTTGAGTCCGCACCATACAGAGAAGCGTAAAAATCCCAAAATATCGAGGCTATATCCAGATGTAGATGGACACGGGTTCGAGAGGAGGACGTAATAGAGGGTATGTAAGCTTGCGCCTGATGAATGCGCAGTTCTCTGGCAAGCGATTTACTACATTTGTTGCCATATTCATAAAAGTGGCGTTTACATCTGGAAAGCGTGGCTTTGGCCTTGGACATCAGAAGGGTTCGAAGTTCCTCCCTTTTTTGGAGGAGTGCTATCCAACAATCCGGATCTCGGGAGCGTTTATGTGAGATCTCAAGGAGTTCAATCTCCGATAATAGGCGGGCAGTGGATGCGGCACGTTCCCTCTTCAACCGAGCGCCGTGTTTGATAAATGTACCCCTGACCACACACTTGTGGGCCTCCCAAACGATACGTGGGTTAGTGGTTGCAGTGGCATTAGTTACAAAATAGTCATCTATTGAACGTTGAATATCAGAAATAATTACCAAGTCGGTGAGAAGAGAAAGATTCAATTTCCACTGAGACTGACGGATGAGAGGGGAGTGTAGGAAAAGGGTCAGGGTGGTGAGAGAGTGGTCCGAGAAGGAGATCATATCAATGTCGGCAGATCGTAGAGTGGAGAGAGTGGTGTTTGATAAAAAAGAGGTCAATTCGTGAGTAAGTATCATGAACTGAGGAACAGAAATAGATATCCTTATCTGCCGGGTGTAGGAGCCGCCAGGTGTCCATCAATTGGTGATCGTGAAAGGACCGCATAATACGGCGAAGTTGGGACAACGAGAACAACGACGACCCAGTGGACCTATCCATAGTAGGATCCAGCGCGACATTAAAGTCTCCGCCCAGGACTATGGTACCCTCCCCAAACTCCTCCAGGGCATCCAGAAAGCCGATAACGGCCGTATCCTGGCCTGCATTGGGCAGGCACAAAGAGGTGAAGGTGTATACTTGAGAATCAACAGAGCCCTTGAGTAAAGACGGAAATAGAGTAAGTAGGGAGAAGAAAAAAAAAAGAAATAGAGCAGCCGCCGAGCAGCTCACCCTGATAATTCCCCACAATTTCAATACCCTGAGAGGCATGTAAAAAAAGCCCTTTAGTGACACAGTATGGGGGGTGATGAGAGAGAAAGGGGCAGTATGAAAGGGGAAATGGGGGGGGGGAGAGATTGATGAGGGGTGGAGGTAAGGGTTTGGATGAGAAGGAGCGGCAGGAGAGGGAAGGTAAAAAAAAAGGGAGGGATGACTGGTCGGAGGGGGGGGGGGGTTGACAGAGGATGGGGGGATGGAAGGAAGGTGGTGGTGATGGGGAAGGGAGTGGGTACCGGGGGTAGGGATTCACTAATAATAATTGTAGCATCCATTAAGTAGCAGATAGCATCCCACCTCAAGGTCATGTAAGACTAATAGATGTACATGTGTCGCAATAAAGAATGGAGTGAGGCTAACTCAGTGCAACAGTTGTTCTGACAAAATGTATTAACTAATTGTTTGGATAAGTCTCATCACACGGTCATATTGTTATGTATACTCACTAATATGTGGAGTAAGGCGTTAACTGTAAGAAAACAAAAATGTTTAAACAGGACATATCATATAGAGTCAATGTGGAGTCAGGGTTCCAGTCAACTGTGCAGAAGAAGGTACCAGCTCGTATTTCCAAGATTATGCCTCAGGCGGGACCCTCCGGGACAGATCCACTAGCGGTATATGTCTCGCCCCCGGGAGGGACCTGCTGATGAAAGGCTGGCTGGATCGTATGGGGCGGCGTCTTTGAGGTGGTTCGACTCTCTCCAGAGCCAACCAGTCAGGAACTGGAAAAGGGTCAATTTGTAGAAAGCAAAACAGGCCTTCAAGATCCGAAAAATGGTGTAAAAGGAAGAAGCCTGAGTCTTTCTTGACAACCACATGGAACGGGTGTCCCCATCGATAAGTAGCGCCTGCGGCTTTAATTTTTCCCAGTAAAGGATGAAGAAGCCGTCTCATATATAATGTTCGTGGCGAGATATCTGGGTATAATGTAACTGTGCTACCATCAATGACCATAGGCCCATGTGACCATGCGCCTCGCACAATTGCGTCCTTATCAGTATAGTAATGGAGGCAGCATAGAACGTCTCGTGGATTGGACGGGTCAGGTGGATCTGGGCATGATACCCTGTGAATGCGGTCTATTAAGAAAGTCGCTTCTGGCAGTCTGTTGGTGAGCTTATTGAAAATAATAGGGACCCTCATAGATAGCTCGTCTCCCGGGCCAAGATCTGGGAGGCCTTTCAGGCTGACATTGTTCCTGCGTCCCCTATTTTCCTTATCATCTAATTAAAGTGCCAGGGATTGCAAGTGCATTCTAGTCCCAATGGCTGCCCGTTCCAGGGAGGTCACTCTGGAATCAATAGGAGATACATTTTGCTCAGTAGCAAGTGCCCTAGAGTCTATTCTGTCCACTTCCAAGCGCATCTGCTATATCTTGCTGGTGGGCTTGTTCAATCCTGGTAACCAGGGAATCAAGGTCCTGTCTAGTAGGGAGGGCTTGTATCAGTTCCCTCAGTAGCTGTAAATCAGCATGGAGTCCCGGCGGCTCTGTCTGCCCCTCTGAGCCACGTGGCAGCGGTAAAATGGCGGGCGCTACCCCCATGATAAGTGTCCTGGGGTGAAGTGCAGGGCTTATCTCATTCTGCTCTCCACAGTCATGGAGACCATCACCGGACACTGCAGCGCATGGTGTAAGCTGTAGCTGAGGCGGAGGAAGGAGGACAACTGATGCCCCAGTGGACGGGAGCGGCGTCTGCACATCCGCCATTGCGGCCGAGGATCCTGAGGCTGTCTGAGATGAGGAGAGGTAACGATCCATACTCTTGCATCGGCCGGAGGATCGGGGTAAGGAGCGGGAAGTTGTAGGGCAAGTTCCCCTACGTTTACCTGGCATCGCCTGCCGGTTGTACCCGGTGAAGATCCGTGAAGTGTGCCTGCTTGACCGTAGCTTCCCCAAGACGCGTTCTCACAGCTCCATATCTAAGCCACGCCCCCATCATTATCTTACCCCTCTTCGTGCACCCCTCTTTTTTGGTTTGTGGGGAAACAAGAAATCACAGAAAAAATCAGCTGATCAAAAAAATTACACAGTAAAACGTAACCTTTAATGAATATATTAAGATAAAAAAGGGAAAATGATTATCCCTCCAAGTAATGATGCAAAAAATAATAAGGGTGATGGGAGAGGGTTTTTTTCTTTTGTTCATTTAGTTGAGAGAACAAGAAAAACAACTGAGCCTGGTATACCCTATCAGGTCACCTTTCCTAGTCGGAGTAATGCCCCTACTCAAGGGATGACTCCAACCTGTACCCTAGATACCCTATTAATGGCATATGCCAATTATTTATAGTGGATATCACATAAGGAGGTGGGATCTATATAGGCAAATGAACAAATAGAAAAAGCAAAAATATGCAAAAACTTCAAAGTGTGCACAACAATGGGTAGGCACAAATGAAGAAAAAAATTATACCCATCAAAAAGATATACTCATATAAAAACATACAGTTCAGTCCTGGAATCACTCATTGCAAACGATGATGATAGTTCATGTGGTAGGCAGCCATAAGATAACTGGCTGCTCCTTATAAAGGGCTAAGCCGGCACTTCTGCCTGAGGCAACACCCGCTTAGGCCACTTCTCCTGCCCTCCTCCTGACTCAGGCTATCCTCCCCTCCCGATGTCCCAACACTAAAGTCAAAGACATTAGAGACACCAATAAAGTGTTTTAAAGTGTTTTTTTTGCAAAAAGTTAAAAAAAAAACACAACCAGAGGTCATATTTGTTGCTGTCCCGCATCCTGATAATGGGGCGATGACACTCTAGCATGTGTGTCTCTCAGCTGACAGCGTTGTCAGCTAGAGGATAATCCCAGAGTGCGCATGTGCCTGACTAATATAATCCAATACTAGGTGCTCTGGCTGGTCAATCTGTGCTATTTGTTTCTGTGGGGAAACAAACAATAACATTTTCGGATGACAGATGGAGCATGAACATTCTCTTCAGTCCAGGACCACAGTTCTTCCAATTGACAAGGTACCAGAGCTTCCCTCTAGACCTTTTGGCATCCAGAATCTCGTTGACCTCATATTCAGGAATATAGGAAGCAGGAGAAAAAGGAGAATCTTTGGAGAAGTGATTCTGGACCAGTGGCTTCAAGAAAGACACATGAAAAAATTGCAAATCTTCTAAGACTGTGAAAGACTAACCATATAGGAGACAGGGTCTTGTAAATGCCTGTTAATGCACAGTTCTACAACAAAGAGGAGTGCCATAGGTGACTCACACGAAAATTGTTAATATCCATGAACATCCATGCCTGCTGGATAAAATTTTGTCTGGATTCACACGGCACCGAAATGCTATGGATTTTCCGCAGCGTATCCCCAGTGTTTCCGCATCAAAATACGCCGGTTTTGTGTGCTTATTTTTCTACGGATTTTACCCCTTCTACATTGAAAAGGCTTAAAACTGCAGTGTACAACAAGAACAGGAGCATGCTGCAGTTTTGAAAATCCGGAGCATTCTCTGATTTCCGTCTGGAAAATGATCAGCAGCATGTGGATGGTATTTGATCAAATCTCGTTGACATCGCTAGGACCGTAATTTGCTGCGGATTTATTGCATGGAAAATCTGCAGCATTTCCGTCCCTTATGAATACAGCCTACATCTGTTCATGTATTTTCAAACTGCTTATTAACATATTTTTTTTGATTGATGTGAGCAGCTGTCAGATATATTTGTGTAATATTTATCTCAAGAGTTACATTGTGCGTCCATCCTCTTTCATACTTTGCCAGAGAGTATTTCATGTCCTTATTTGTTATCATCCCTACATCTTCAGCTATCTGTTTTTATTTTTGTTTTAGAAGCCTCAACTTGTGGACCAAAGAAATCTGAACCGACATCATTTCACTGGAATGGATGAAAGCGTGAAAATGATCAAGAGAAGCGGCTCTCTTCTGATCAACAGGGCACAGCTTTGATAGAGCCGCCCGCTCTGCTCCCGACTACAATGCTACCATTCAGACAACGTTGGCACTCATGACCCCCTTCCCGAATTTCCTTCTTTCTCTTCCTCTTTGCTTTCACAAGCTCAGCTAGTTGCAGCCAGGTTCTCTCTAGGAGCATCATATTTGTCTTTTCGGATGTCACATAATTAACCTCTATTTTTTGTAATAATTAATACTTTCTTCTAAGATGTCTACATTTTAAAACTTTAATTTCTGATATATAAATAGGGTATACTTATTAAATTGAAAACCAATGCTATTTTGTATAACAAATCCATTTTGCTTTTGACCTAAGCAATTCACTACTTGTTAAAGTATACAGTTTTACTCTTGACTATATTAAATATGTGGCCTAATATATCAGGAAACAAAAGTCACAGGAGCCAGGGGGTTTCATGTATTAATCCATTCATGGTGCGGGCTCTACATAAAGGTGATGTATGAATACCACAAAAATAACAGACAAATTCTCCTATCCTAAATTTCCGAATATCCTCATCTTACAGTTCGATATGAAAATGTATCTCCTATCAGGTTTCTTTAAGGATCTATCTCATAACCATACATTTTAGTTTGAAGGGGACCACATGTTAGTGACTCTGATATTTGAGCAATATTCATAAAACACTGGAGAACCAATTTAAAGAAATTAAGGTAATGTCACATATATTCAGCTCTATCCAATGGTAGTTGCATTGCCTGTGCTGTGAACAGAATGTTACACTATGATACAGTATATTTTGCATTTCCATTGATGAATTGGACTGTAGCATATAAGCTATTATGTTGTGTCTTCTCAAGGTATACAGCAATGTAGCAGATCAAGTTTACGTTAGGTGAAATGTTACATGACTGAGTGCATTTATAGTACGGTCCAAACAAATGTTCATAATAGAGGATGATGTAGCCAGGCTTAAGTAGAACCCTGGTGCTAATGAACACAAACCCCTCTTTTCTCACCCCATCCACCCTGCACGCCCACTCCCACCGCCTCCTCCTGTCCTGGCATCTGTGTCAAAGCATTAATGAATTGAGCAGTTTATCAGAACGCTTGGGAACTGTCCTTTCTGCCCCGCAACCCCCTCCTGTGGTCCTGGACATATACAGCTTCACCAACCATGCTGTGTATTGTCTAACTGTCATCTTCAGAAGAGGCTGCAATGAGACAAAAGCAAAGGGGAGAGTGACAACACACACACAGAACGTTGCCTGCAGAGTGACAGAGAGTTAAAGAGAGCGAGTCAATGGTGTATATAAGGGAGAGACGGAAGAGCAGACTGCACGACATACAGTAGAGTGATGCTGAGGAACACATTGCCAGATAGAGTGGACACAAGACAATGAGAATCATCTGAATGAAGATTGCTCCAGACATTGAAAAATAATAACAAGGCGGAGAAAAATATTTCATTCTTTTTCGTGTAAAATAATTGGGTTGTATGAAATGCGGCTCCCATACTGGACAGTGCTTTTTGTTTCATACCTGGCACCCCAGCTGATTTACTGCGCTCCAGTGAGTAAGGAACAATACAGACTACCAACCAGTGTCCTGCAAGGTGAGTCCTGGGCAACAGGTGAAACACATGACTGAGTGTAATCTCTGGACATTTCAGATTTCATGCGTCTACGCTGTTGTCATCATTTCCTAGAATGAATCTACCAATCATTAAGTGTAGAACAAGGCCAATGAGGATGTGCCACTTTGAATACCATGCCACTGGCCAGAAATGTGCCACTTTGAATGCCATGCCACTGGCCAGAAAGTGCTTTGCTTGAATCATTTTCAATGATCGGTTATCAACTCAATACGGTTTCCTAAATGACACATATCTTATTAACCTGATCACACACTGATGCTTCTGTACACCCATCAACTTATCAAGGTGCTGCCATGCCTCCATGTGACTATGGAAATGGTTTGTACTATGCCGACTGAAACTTGAGAAAAATTAACTACATTTCCTACTATGGTTTGATGACTTGTTTTTTTAAATTTTTTATTATGTTCATATGTTGATGTATTCTTGACAGCTCTCTCTAACAGGGGGACATTAATCCTAGAAGCTGCACTTAAAACAGCACTACAAGCTTTAGAAGTGGCTGTTAAGGAACAGAGTCGGCGTCAACAGGAGTGCGCGAGATGCACCATCTGCCTCTTCTCAGAATGTAGAAGCCAAACTACAACATGTAGAGGTCAGTAGCATTTACCACACATACTGTATGTAGTGTAAAGGTAGGCACCAAGAGATTTCCTGCCAGTACTTACAAATATTCATCATGTAACAGTCGGAATGTAGACGTTTAAACAATCTTTCTATGAATGCAATGCTTGTGGAATGAACGAGTAGTGACTGAGAGTAACTTTCAAGAACAGATTTACATTAGTCTGTAACAATAGAATTGTCATAGTGAGACTATTGACGCTCTGTCAACTATATTGTGGTCAGATTGGCATAAGTAGAGGGGGTGCTGGGGAATTAGATGTGTCCCGCGTGCTAGGTGCTAGAGGGGGGGAGGACAACAAGCCACTCTGACTTGGCAAGTGTATTAAGATACAGGGCTGGGGCACCAAACTAAATCTTTCCCCGGGTAAATGGAAAGCCTAGCTATGACTGTAGCAGAGTATGTTGTACATAAGGCAAATCAGAATCAAACTTGCTCTGAATGCCTGTCCACAGCGCTCAGAGCAGACATTAAAGGAGACATTAAACATATCTTTAAAGTGTAACTAAACTTTTAGAAAACTTCTGACATGTCATAGTGACATGACAGAAGTTTTGATTGGTGGGGATCTGAGCACTGAGACCCCCACCGATCGCTAAAACGAAGCAGCAGAAGCGCTCGGGTGAGCGCTGGGCCGCTTGGTTTCTGATCGGCTTTTCTCGGAAAGCCGAGCAGTTGGTGTACGTACTTTATAGAAAGTCTATGGGCCTGTACACCAACTTCTCGGCTTTCCAAGAAAAGCCGATCAGAAATGAAGCGGCACACCACTCGCCCGAGCGCTTCTGCCGCTTAGTTTCAGTGATTGGTGGGGGTCTCAGTGCTCAGACCCCAACCGATCAAAACTTCTGACATGTCAATATGAAATGTCAGAAGTTTTCTGAAAGTTTAGTTACCCTTTAAGTTTCATGGTATTTTCTAGTTTAGAAAACCCATTGTCAAATACCTTAGAAGGACATTCTAGTTAACAGAGAGGAGTCCCTCAATTAGCCGAAGTGTAAAGCAACTGCCAAGAGTCTCCATCTCTCTGGAGGACCCAGCACATCAATGCATTACACGGACAACCCATTCATTTTAAAGTGCACTGTGTAATACTGCATTTCCCCTGTGGTGGAGATGTATGGGAATTGAACACCTGCAGCTGGGTTTCCACACAAATTGCAGCTGATTCCTGGGGGATCAAAGCAGCAGGACACCCTGTGATATGCTTATTTTTAAGAAAGAACTTAGGGTATGTTCACACTGAGTTTTTTGCAGATTTTGATCTGCCTGCACGCCGTTTGCCGCGTTTTTCACAGCGTTTTTCGCCTGTCGCCATTGAGCGCCGTGGGCAAAAAACGCAGCGAAATACGCTTTCTCTACCTCCCATTGATGTCAAAGGGAGGTCGGAGACGTAAACGCCCGAAGATAGGGCATGTCGCTTCTTTTTCCAGCAAGACGGTTTTTCCGCTTGCGAGAAAAAAACACCTCCGCATCCCATTGAAATCAATGGGAGGCATTTTTGGACATTTTTTGCCGCGTTTTCCGACGCGGTTTCTGTGACAAAAACGTGTCAAAAAACTTTGTGAACTGGCCCTTATTGCAAAAAGAGATTGACTACATACAAAGTTTGTTTGTAGACTAAACATGGGCACATAGATCTGCATAAGTGATGTATAGACACAAGTAGGATTTTTTTTTAATGATCAACACTATTTGCAAAGTTGCTTTTTTAACTTTTTTTAGATGAATTGGAATAATAACATTGGTTGCAAAAGTGTACATTGCCTTTAGGCTCCATTTACAAACTGGAGCTGGTAAGAAAATTCTGATGCTCTACTATTTCCCTGAATTTGCATTGTCAGAATGCAGGCTTACATTTTTGGTCACTTGTGTTTTGTTTATGGCTCCCTGGAGTAGGTACATTATGTATTTCATATCCTTTATTTATATGGCACTGCTATACCTTGCCAGACTGTAATACCCATTCACATGATTCTTACTTACTATTGTAAAATACAATCTGACTTACCTATTGTAACGCTGACGGCCACCGACCACCGCTATCCTACCTCCCCTGGCAGCCGTTAGCGTCTCTCACCTTTATGCCGGCGTCTCCCTTCTCCTCCCTGGGGACGCAGGGGTGTGTTGCTTCCTGGTTCCCGCTCCTGTAGGGTGCGCACGTGCGCTCTAGTGGTGTCTTAAAGGGCAAGTGCACACCACTAAAAGTTTCCTTAGTCTGTCCTTGTACACCCTGGGATATATAATCTAGCCTGCCCTCTTCCCCAGTGCCTGACAATGCTGTGTCTTCCCTATGTTTGTCTTGCAAATGGTTCGTTACTTGTATCCTGTATCCCGTATCCTGAATCCCATTTCCCGTATCCAGTATCTGTGCCTAGTTCTGGTGTCAAGTTTAGTGTCCGAGTCGAGTTCACATCTGTCTCCGGTGCCTGTGCCAAGCTGAGTCTGTGACGAGATTTACTATCTGTTCCTGGTGCCCGTGCCAACCCGAAGGTCTGAGACGACTGCACAACTCCAGTTCGGTATTCTAGCAAAGTCTGGTATTGGAGCTAAGTCCAGGGTCCCGTGTTGGTGCCAACTCTGGTGTCGGTGCCAAGTTTGGTGTCGGAGCCAAGTCCAGTGTCCGGTGTCGGTGTCAAGTCTGGTGTCGGAGCCAAGTCCAGTGTCCGTTGTCGTTGCCAAATCCAGTGTCTGGTGCCCGTGCCAACCTAAGGGTCCAAGACGACTGCACTACTCCAGTCTGGTGTTCTAGCCAAGTCCGGTGTCGGTGCCAAGTCCAGTGTCCGGTGTCAGTGCCAAGTCCTGTGTCCGGTGTTGGTGCCAAGTACTGTGTCAGTGTCAAGTCCGGTGATGGTGCCAAGTACAGTGTTCCATGCCAAGCCCAGTATCAGAGACAACTTCTGTATTAGTGTCCTGTATCCGAGACAAGCCAGCTTCCGATTGTCCGGCATGTCATCTGCCAGCAAGTACTCTTTTCATAGAGACTATGATTGACTTTTTATTGATCAGTTGCTACTCCTAGAGACTATCATTGACTTTGTTTAATCAGCTGCTTCTCCGGACGGGGGAGCGGCCCAGTGGCTCCACATTCCCCACAAGCGTGACACCTATTTCTAGCACACATACACATATTGACAGTTATTTTGTCATTACATTTCTGAATTAAGGGAAAAAATGCACACAAATGTACAATCTCCATGTGATAGATGTAGAGGCGTAGCCAGTGGCGTAACTACCGCTATAGCAGATGTAGCGGCTGCTACGAGGCCCGCAGCATGAGGGGGCCCGTGCCACCCGCCGGCACGGCCCCCCCCCATGGCCGGAGGCTTCGCTAGCAGCTGCTATGGCTGCTACAGCGCGACGCCACTGAAGGGGTTTTTCCTACAAAAGACATGCATCCCCTATCCACAGGATAGGGGATACATGTGTGATCGCTGGTGAACGGGGGACCGAAAGTCCCCCGAAGTTCTCCATGACAAACCTCGGACTTCCGGGGTCTGTCTGTAGCTCCATAGAAATGACTTGCACACCGGTCGCGCTTGTGCGCATGCGTGACCAGCGCTCCTTTCATTTTTATTGAAATGCGCAGACGCCGGAAGTCCAAGGTTTGTCATGGAGGACTTCGGGGTCTGTGTGTCGTTATCTACAGGGGGGGTCTGTATGCCGTTATCTACAGGGGGGTCTGTGTGGCATTATCTACAGGGGGTCTGTATGGCGTTATCTACAGGGGGGACTCTGTATGGAGTTATCTACAGGGGGGGTCTGTATGGCATTATCTACAGGGGGTGTCTGTATGGCGTTACCTACACGGGGGGCTGTATGGCGTTATCTACAGGGGGGTCTGTATGGCGTTATCTACAGGGGGGCTGTATGGCGTTATCTACAGGGGGCTATATGGCGTTATCTACAGGGGGTCTGTATGGTGTTATCTACAGGGGGGCTGTATGGTGTTATCTACAGGGGGGGCTGTATGGCATTATCTACAGGGGGATTTGGGGCTGTATGGCGTTATCTACAGGGGGGGCTGTATGGCATTATCTACAGGGGGGCAGTATGGCGTTATCTACAGGGGGCTGTATGGCGTTATCTACAGGGGGGCTGTATGGCGTTCTCTACAGGGGGCTGTATGGCGTTATCTACAGGGTGTTGTGTTGGCGCTATCTTCAGGGGGCTGTGTATGGTGCTATCTATAGGGGGCGCTGTGTGGTGGAATCTATAGGGAGGCACTATCTACAAGGGGGGGTTGTGTGATACACAGCGGAGGGGGGGCCCAGTCAAAAGTTTGCTATGGGGCCCAGTCTTTCCTAGTAACGCCCCTGGGCGTAGCTAAGAGCTTGGCACGGGGAGGGGGGGCGAAACAAATCTGAGTGGGCCTCAACCCAGTGGGCTACCCCAATGCATGTTTACAACTAGAGAGGTGCATCCGGCGGGGTCAGGCTTACGTATACAACATCATTTTCTGTGCTACTCTGTTTCTGTAAACTTCCATAGAAGCGAGTGTTACAGAAATAGCATAGCATAGCGAGGTACACTGTTTCTGTAACTACTACGCTGTTTGTGTAACTTCCATTCACAGTATAGTGCCTTTCCAAACAGTATAATGCCCCATAGTGTCCCACACAGAATAATGCTCCAATATTGTCTCCCCACACAGTATAATGCCACTATAATGCCCCCACACAGTATAATGCCCCATGACAGCCCCAAAACAGTATAATACCCCCTTGGTGCTCCCACACAGAATAATGCCCCTATAATGCACCCCCACACAGTATAATGTGCTTATAATGCCTCCCCACAAAGTATAATGCGCCCACAGTGCCTCCCCACACAGTATAATGCCCCCATAGCTGCCCCCACAGTTTAATGCCCCCTTACTGGCCCACAAAAGGAATAATGCCCCCATAGCTGCCCCACAGAGTATAATGACTTCATATCTGTCCCCCATATCCAGTATGATACCCCCACAGCCAGTATAATGCCCCCAGAGGCAGCATAATGCCCCCCAACTGCCCCCACAGCCAGTATAATTCCCCCACAGCCAGTATAACGCCCCACACCTGTCCCCATACAGTATAATGCCCATAGTGCCTAATTAAAAATAAAAGAATACTCAACTAACCATGCTCCCACGATGAGTGGAGGAAATCCCTCTGCTCCTCCGGTCTGTGCAGTGTGTGACTCGGTGCAGACAGGTGCAATGACATCACTACATCGCACCTGTCTGCGCCGAGCCGCTCACGGCTGGCATTACACAGTAAATTCTGGACCAGTGTGCGGACGGCTCCATGCCCCAGCATTGGCTTCAACTGTATCTGCTTCCTGAGGATGCAGATACAATTGACACAGCCCTGCCCACCCCGCTAGCTATGCCTCTGGGTAGATGGTCCTTGGATGGCTCTTGATCTTAAACCTAGGACTCATGTACTACTCATGTAGGTTTAAAGGGGTTGCCTCATAAGAGCATGCGGACGTCATATAGGGTGTGGACTTAGGAATCTATGTATTACATGGGGGGGGCTATTCATTTGAAAGCCTGCCATTTAATATTACATTTTCTCTTAAGCGAAAAGTATGGGCAGCAGGAGCTTCCCCTGGCGACCAGCTGTGATCGCAAAGGGTTTATGAAGATCGTCCAGTAGGGGTTATGCGGAAAAGACCCCTTTAAGTGTTTTTGTTTGTTGCTATTTGATTTGTATGATGGCATATGCAGTTTAAGTACCCGCAAAACTACCTTTAAAAATAAGCAGCTTAAGATTTTAATTGGAGGTCATCACTTTAGAAGTATTACAGCTAGGTGACATTGATTTGAAGTAACTTCAGTATGATTTACAAGCATCAAGGTCAATGACTAAACCATTTGTGGATTCGTTCACATGCTAAACAAGATTATATAGACCCTGTGTGTCAGGCGTCCAATTTTCTAGACTATTGAAGGGGCACAGCTTTATAGATTAATCACTGAGCAGAACGTTAATATGTCTTTGTTGATCTTTGGGCATATGTGACTGGTCTCAACTGTTTTTTTTTTTTTATATTTTTTAGTAACAAGCCATTGCGTTCTCTTACACATATTTACCCATTTCTCCTGCTAAGTAATTTTCAGTATCTCATTTGCATTCTGAAAAGCAGAAATTAATTGAGGGATGAAGAGTTGTTTGCACAGATGGTCACCTTGACAAGTGTTCATAATAGATGGTGTCCATGTTACTAATAATAAAATAACTCCTTTTTACCACCATACAGAACACTAATTAATACGCCTTTTAATAGGGATTATATATACCAAATAAAAATGAATTGTCACCCATTTTCAGTTATTCTGCAATGAAACAGTAATTTCTTTCTAATGCGTACTGCTGTTTTTATTCTCACTATAATTAGTAATCTTATAATAATTAAAGTCTAATTCCTCCACATTTATTGATCTAACTAAACCCCTCACTCTATTCTGGCTTCATGGCTCAACCTCCCTGCCCTGTTATCTCCCAGGCCTCTATTTCTATTATTGTCTGTGACCACGACTGTGAGGTATGTTAGGAAATTAGTCGCTGTGGTCACTGAGACAGGAAGTGATGTCATTTGATTGACAGATGTAGACAGAAGGATATCATTTGGAGGAGACGGAGGCATCACAGGAAGATTAGGAAAATGTTACATGGCATGTTGTATTTGGTACATAAGTCACATGTTGTTTTGTCACTGAAGGTTATTCTTTGTAAAAAGTTTCAGTATCAATTCCTCACGGTGTCCCAGATCTCTGCTTACTGTCATTCAATTGGAACCTTAAGGGTATGTTCACGCGCAGTGGTTTCAGACGTAATTTGGTCGTTTTACTCCTCGAATTACGCCTGAAAAACGCCCCTAATACGCCTACAAACATCTGCCCATTGCTTTCAATGGGAATTACAATGTTGTGTTCCCACGAGCCTTTATTTTTGGAGGCGTTTTTCATTGACTCCATTGAAAAACAGCTCCAAAAACGTCCGTAAAAAACGCTGCGAAAAGCGTGAGTTGATAAAAAAAAAAAGTCTGAAAATCAGGAGCTCTTTTCGCCTGAAAACAGCTCCGTATTTTCAGACGTTTTTGGTCACTACGTGTCACTACCCTTATTGTTTACATCCAGTATATACAATTTCATCCTGGTCATGTGACGATCACACACACACACACACACACACACAATACAGTTATGAGAGCAATGTCTTGTTACAAGCCTTGTGTGCACTTGTGGGTCTATCACGTGATCGGGGCAGATTTTTATCCACTGAAAGTAAACAATAACGCAGAGATCCTAAAATTTGCGAGGAATTGATACAGTGAGTATATTGGAACATTGTATAATTTATTTCTAATTTACTTCTGTTCGTGAGGAATTGAAACAGTGAGTGAATTGTAACATTGCATAATTTATTTCTAATTTACTTCAGGTGGCAAAGTTGTGCAGATTCGTTGTCACGTGGAAGTTCTGTAGTTTCCTGTACTACAATGTACCGGTAAAGCACCATGTGATTGAGGCCTATCTCCCCCTCCCATTCGTGTCGGCTTGAACAGAATACGTTTGCCAGCCCCTTGCAGTCACGCGATTGGTGACGTTCTAACACGGAGGGGGGCAAGTGGCTGGCTTCCTTCTGTCACATTTCTAAAAACCGAGACTTGACCACGTGACCGCAAGAGACTGGCACTGCTACTCTGTTCTATAACTGAGCCCCTTGCAGTCATATAGTCATGTCTCGGCCCTCAGCAATGTGAAAGAAGGGCATGCTGGGATTCTTAATCTTTCATCTCGTGCTGAAAGCCATAGCTCTGCCTTGAAAGTAGGAAATGATTGAGCAGCGTGGCCATTTTATTGGGGATTTATTAAAAAAAAGTCTACTTTTTCACAACTTTTCTATATGGGAGGATGAAAAAAAAGTGTACATTTTTTTTTACTTTTAATTTTCCTACTGCCGGATTTAATTGTAATAAGAACAGATATTTATAATTTTGTAAATTTCAACATAAATGCTAATAAGACCTATCATAATAGTTTGGCTGAGTTTTTATTTGGTTTGAAACTTATGTACTCTTCAAGATTTTTTTAACGCTTTAGCTTCCCAAAAACTCATATGTCTCCACACATTTAGCATAAAAGTGACACTTGTTTTCATTGTCTTGCAGAGAATGGAGCCACCGCAGAATCTGAGCCAACTTGTGAGACTATCCTGACAGCAGACAAGGAAGCTGGTCCTATAGAAAGAAGCTGGGCCCTCAGTGTAGTGTGTGGCTTTTACCGGCAGTTGTGTATGGAGGGGAATCATACATCAGAAAATTGCATCAAAATCATGGCTGGACAATGTCATCTCAAGCTGCAAGAATGCAGTAAGATTATAACTATATAACATCTATATTGTAAATTAAAGGGGTTGTTTTTTTCCAGAATCAGTGGCACTCTTGTCTATTAAAGTAAATATGGCTGAGCTGCAATACCCGTCAGGTACAAGAGTGGTGCGGTTTTTGGGGGAAAAAAGCAGAACCTTTTTTCTAATCTGGTAGAACATCTTTAAACAAATGAGTGAAGGGACAGTGGCACAGGGTGTATTTTAGGCACAGTCATGTATGGAAATTATTTACATCGCATTACATTGACTTCAAGAAACTCTACACTGAGGTAGACAGTAATGTAGGACTGCCCAAGATGCACCAAATTTATTAAGGGTCGTGCATCTTAGTCAATTTGGAGCATTTCACTCTAAAGTATTGTGGGTGTTCTCCTTTCAAATAACAATAATAAGGAAAAGTAAATATAATTTACATGCTGGCTTATTCTTTTTTGCCGTTTGCATTTTTTGCTTAGTTTTTTTTCCAGTGGAAATAATGCCGCAGCCACATGTTACATAAATGTGAATGAGATTTTGTTTTATGAATCACGGTTTTTACATGCAGTACCCAGATCTTGGTTTTCCATATAAACAGTTCTAGGAATATTTCTTAGAACAATTTCTTTAGCAAAATGGTATTTGTTGATTTTGTTCTTTGTTTTCCTTTGTTTTGTTTTTTTTTTACTTTTGTGTGACTTACACATCGTAAGTGTATAGCCTAAATGGTAGATTCAGTTCTAATAATGGGACCTATTTACTGTATAAATCAGGGAAGCCTGAGGCCTCATGTACAGCGGCACACAGAGTCGCTACAGTTCTGTATTTCAGACATATAGACACACCATGTGCCACTGTACAGTGCCTCGGTACAATACTGTATTCTTCTGTAGAAGCAATGCTTCAAGTGGAGAATACCTCCGTAATCTAGCATGTGATGGAACATCACCGTTTCTGTATGACTACATGAGAAAGACTTCTGTGTCTTTGTATGAATTCAAAGGCATATAGAGGTACAGCATGGGCCGATAGCTTTCTATCAGTGTCATATTATGGCCGTGTGCATAAGCTCTTGATTTTAGGAAAATTACCGGTAATTGTTATTATTATCTATATAGAGTAGAGTATGATTCTTAAGTGGTTGTAGGAGTTTATTTGCTGCTCTTTAGGAAACTAGAAACTTTTGCAGGTTACTTTTAGCTCAGCGGTCATCACTGAACATCGTATTCTATGAAATTGGACTGCTTTTGTACGTATACTGTATATGTGTTTCCATTCAATTTGTATTTGTTTCTTTTGCAGAGTTAGAAAGTGACTTGGATTATCTAAACACGTCACCTGATTCGGGAAGTCTGTGTGAGTAGACTGACTTTGTCATCATCATGCATCGAACATTCTCCATACACATTTTGTTGAAAGTTGTCATGGCAGGAGAGGATTCAAACGGTTAAAATAACTGTTTTGCTCAAAATAGACCACATCTTCCATATAATACCTTTCTGTTAGTAGAGACAATGCCTCACTATTACAATGACAATCTATTTGGGAACAACAGACAAATAGAGGCTCCAAAATCATTGGCAGTTCTTGAGTTTCCATGTCTGGAAAAATTACTATGCTTATCACCTCTTTCAACTAACTACTATTTGCTAAAATAAAATAAAAACAGTAGATACTGAGAATGCTGCATGCTCTCTTGTGTTATCAGGGTTACATATGTAGTATAAGGATGGACCTATGATCTTATGCCCCATACTATCCACACCTAAGGTTGAGTTCACATATGTGTTGGATGCTCTTTAAAGCAGTTCCGTCAGATTTAACAGCAAGAATAGCGCTGTAAGTCAATGGGGTCCGATAGGCAACACCGGGATCTGTTTCACACCGGTTAATATGAAGCCTGTAAAATTTGCAGGATGTCACATTACTATATCTAGTGGCATTGGGAGAATTTTCATATTTGCTTTTGCATTGATAACATAGTTACATAGTTGATAAGGTTAAAAAAAAGAAACTGATCAATCAAGTTCAACCTATAATACTACAGTGTTAAACATATCAGGGTGAAAATTCTTTCCCAACTCCAATTATGTATAGACCCCTGCATCAACGTTTATCTCCAGAATCTAGTACCCATAACTGGTAATATTATATTTTTCAAGAAAGGCATACAGGCCCTCCTTGAACTTGTTCAATGAATCAGAGAGTTCCATAGTCTCACTGCTCTTACAGAAAAGAATCCCCGTCATGATAATGGTGAAACCTTCTTTCCTATAGACGTAGAGAATGCTCCCTCTCTTGTCATGATTACAGGCCGAGGTGTAAATGTATCATTACAAAGCTCTCTGTACTGTCCGTTATATAGCTGTACTTTGTAATTAGATCACCCCATAGAAGATAATTTGTCTCTGTACCTCAATCCACCCATTGCCTTTATTACCTTGGTCACCCTCCTCTACACCCACTCAGCTATGTCCTTTTTACACACAGGTACTTATCATTGTACACAATATTCCATCTCTGCTCAGACTAGCTATTTGTATAGTGGCAAAAGTTTATTCTTGTCATTAGCATCTACGCCTCTTTTGTGGAATCCCATGATTTTATATGACTTGGCAGCAGCTGCCTGGCACTAAAACTTCAAGCAAGACCCTCAGCATTGATGCCATGATATTTGAGGGTTGTTTGTATATGGAATACCTAAAAAAATATATAGGTATAATTGTTATTTTCCCTTCAACAGTAACCTGCGGAAAAGCTATAGCATCCACCACCAACAACACTATGCCTAAAGGTCGCATAGTTGGAGGAAGCATTACTTCACCTGGGTCTTGGCCATGGCTGGTGAATATTCGACTTAATGGAGAGCTTATGTGTGGTGGAGTCCTGCTGGGAGATGTTTGGGTTCTAACAGCTGCACATTGCTTCAATGGGTATGAGAAAATAATCTTTTAAATTGTCCCAGTTGCATTGCTTGAGCATGTAAGACTATAATGTTTGTGTTATATGTTTGCAAAATGCGTGTATAGTGATAGAGATGCATATGAGTGACCATTAGTGGGTCAACAATGTCTGTCTCAATTGCTCTTTGGTGCCCAGATTATTAGATATGTACTTTTGTTTGGCAGAAATGTTAATGAGCTGCATTGGACGGTTGTGATTGGGCAATATAACCTGGGCAAAGAAGAAGATGAAAAAAAAGTCTATCAAGTGAATAGGATTATAACCCATCCCAAGGTACTGAAACCAAATGACAAACACATTTAAAGTGTAGCTAAATGTTCGACACACTTCTGACATGTCACAGTGACATGTCAGAAGTTTGGATTGGTGGGGGTCCGAGCAAGGAGACCCCCACCAACTGCTAGAACGAAGCAGCTAAAGCACTCTTGTGAGTGCTCAGCTGCTTCGTTTCTATTCGGCTTTTCCCGAAAAGCCAATTTATCGGAATATGGGCTCATAGACTTCTATTGAGTCCATACACGATACATTTATTTCCGGAAAAAGTCAGACACGAAGCGGTTTAGCGCTCACACGAGCACTTCAGCTGCTTCGTTCTAGCGATTGGTGGGGGTCTTAGTATTCGGACCACCATCAATCCAAACTTCTGACATGTCACTATGACATGTCAGAAGTTTGTCGAACGTTTAGCTACACTTTAAGATTTGTGATAAAAGGGAGATATACAACCATATATAATGTATGACAATTATTTTATTAAGAGAAATTACCCAAAACCTTGGTACAAATTCTTGGCAAAAGATCCTCTAAGTATCTTGATGTACATATTCATACTAATTGGTGGCAAAAGAATTGGAGCTAGGCAACATATATTGCTTTAGTGACAATATTTGATCTTTTAATAAAAAATAATTCTGATCTTATTTTTACATTTCCTCTATAGTTTAATCAGAAAACATTTAATAATGATCTTGCACTGGTGGAATTGACAAGCACAGTTGTAGCATCTTCTAGAGCAATTCCAGTGTGTCTCCCTACAGTACCTATGGACCCAGCTCCTGGAACAAACTGCTTCATTGCTGGGTGGGGCTCCCTTTATGAAGGTCAGTCTACTAATATCTTCTTTATCAACCCCATCCTAAAGGGGTCCTGTCAGCTCTCCTGACATTTCTGTTTTAGTAAATAATTGTATTCCCCATGAAATAACAATTCTGGAGCATCTTTTCTTAGAACTCTACATTGTGCCATTCCTCTGTTATTCCTGCTAGAAATGTATAATTAAATTGACAACTGGATGTTGCCAGTTGGGGGTGTGTCCCTACACAGACTGACAATGTCCAATCAGTGCTGACAGTACCCCTTTGACAAGGGAAATGGTAACACCCAGTTGTCAATTTTTTCATACATTTCTAGGAGGAATAACAGAAGAATGGCAAAACGCAGAGTACTAAGAAATTATGTTCCAGAATTGTTATTTCATGGGGATTACAAGTATTTATTAAAATAGACATGTCAGGAACCCTGATTTAAAGGTGAAATCAAGTCAAAATAATTTAATGGAACGAGATCACAGACTTTGACACACACACACACACACACACACACACACACACACACACACACAAAAAGATCATTTTGAATAGATTCTACATATCAATAATAAAGAGGTAATAGAAATGCACCATTTGCAAACAAGTTGTACAAATCTGTAGTCATTATTTTTTATTTTTTTCCATTACGTTTTTATTGTAGTCGTTATTAAAGCTGTCATATGTAAGTTGCGGAAGAGTTGAATTTGTCACACTATAAAAAGTCTGTGTGACAACTTATGAAGATTAGGGCACCTACTTGTCTAGCGTCGCTTAAAGAGGATGTCACTAGTTTAGTAATGCCCAATCTCCTAGCTAAATCTAATAGGCGCTGTCACACTGATATGGCTAGTGAAAATTGTGTCCCAAAAAGTTTACCATTTTAAAAGTGATGTGCCTGTTTCTAAATATGCAAATGAGGCTATACTAGACAAGTGGGCGTCAACAGCAGTGATTCTCCTGAGGTGGAGCCTCCTCACAGCCTTTGGCGCTGTCCTATCAGCATGAAGTTGCTTCACACAGTGTGAGAGACTGAGGCTGGAGGAATGGGGATCACTTCAAATAGCCATATCTCCGGCTGTGGACCACCTAGAACAGTGGTTATGGCGGCATATGAAAGATGAGATTCTTTCATATGACACCAGCATCGCAGTTCTTGCTGTGAAACAACCGGAGGTATCACCAGTTGAAAACACAGTCGGGAATGGAAGCTGTACACCATATGATCGCACTGTGTTGTTGGGCAGGGAAGGGGGAGAAGCTGTATGCTGATTGGACAGCATTACACAGAAAACATTACACCACCCAGAAAGCAAAGAAAGAGTCACCTCCCATTTGGCAAGTATAGACAAATTAGCATATTTAGAAAAATGCTCATAACTTTGCAAATAATAAACATTTTTGAAAAACAACTTCACTGTAGTTATCAGCATCATAGCGCCTATTAGATTAGTTAGGAGATAGGGAATTAATAAACTGGTGACAGATCCTCTTTCAAACTACAAATACTTACAGAATAAGTAAGGAGCAGGCAGCTTGCAAATCTTGACATTACTAATGTATTCTGTTCAAGCATGTGTTTGCCGGTTTACCTAACATCTTCACCTCCATTTTTTTTTTTTTACAAAAAATCATCTAGTTATTAAAGCCAAGAATCAAACAATATATATTGAAATATTGGAATGAAGAAATACAATTACTATACAATTACGATTACTATTCTTCCATTTCTGTACTGTCACTAAGCTGCCCTTCGCACTGGTCTCATTTATCTATTGTAAATAGAGCTTTCTTCATATTATATAAGCCATGTGAATTTACTGCACTTTTCTACTGTTATATTCCGAAAACAGATGGTCCTCCATCAGATGTTATTATGGAAGCTCGTGTGCCAGTTCTGAGCCAAGAATCATGCAGGAGCACCTTAGGAAAGGACATGTTGACCAGCACCATGTTCTGTGCTGGCTACCTGACTGGAGGCATAGACTCTTGCCAGGTAAATTTTCCATTTTCATCTGGGGAAAACATGTTACAGGGGTTTTCCAGAAAAATACTTTTTTGGTCTATTCTTAGGATAGGCCATCAATGTGTGATCATTGAGCCTCCGACCATAACCCATTTGCTATAATAGCCTTCGTTTAATAGAAACATCATGAAAAGCTATTGAAAAGCTCATGACAATTCTGTTAAATGGATGCCATTACAGCCTAGGGGCGACAGATGCCACAGTTAGGCATCCATCACAGCCTCTGTTTAAAGTATATACGTCAGGAGCTTTTCCAAGCATATATACGTTAAAACAGTGGCAAAACAGTGATGTGAACATGGACCTGTTATACTTATTGCAACATTCATGTGAAAATCTTTGCATGTTACTGCCACCCTTTCTTGTAATGCTCTATATAATATTTTTGGCAGGTTTGTTTTGTAACACCCCATGTATGGCCGTGCACCATTTCTGTTAACCTGGCACACGCCCAATATAAGCAGTGTGGGCCTAGAAATAACACCTTTTATACATGTGTCCCTGTCTTTCTCCAATCACAGGGAGACTCTGGAGGACCTTTGACCTGCCAAGATCCTTCCACTAAACAATATGTAATATATGGCATTACCTCATGGGGTGATGGCTGTGGAGAGAGAGGAAAGCCTGGGGTTTACACCAGAGTAACAGCCTTCATTGATTGGATCAGGAACCAGATGAAGAGTAAGGATATTTGCTCTTCATGACAGCTTCTAATTGAATGATAATAAACAAGTGCTATGTTTCCAATTAATAATTATCACCTACAAATCCCAAATGTTTTTATCTCTGTACAAATGCCCCCATTTTACTGTCTAGGACTAGTTCACAGCTCTGTCCACTTCCACTTTTTGCTTGATAAAATCTGGCAAAATGTACCAATTTGGAGATACTGTAAAATATAATTTATAAAATGATAAAAAAAAGCTCACAATAAAAACAGAGGGGGTAATTTATTAAAAACCTATACCTATGTACAAATGAGGTGTAACTAACAAACAGTCTGCAAAAAATTGGATCTTTTCCGTCTTTCCCGTTGGATTTATTTGACAATGAGGATTTTGGTATAATTGTCTGACTAGCAACCAATTGAATGTTATATAAGGGATTTTTTTTTCTCATTTCTCCCTACTGATTCTGGCTATTATGACTCTTCGTAATACTGTTGGCCAAAATATAGTCGGATGACAGATCTATCAATGTATCTGACTACTTGTTGAAATCTCATGTCTATGGAGAGTTTAAGGCGA
This sequence comes from Rhinoderma darwinii, assembly GCF_050947455.1. Taxonomy (NCBI): domain Eukaryota; kingdom Metazoa; phylum Chordata; class Amphibia; order Anura; family Rhinodermatidae; genus Rhinoderma; species Rhinoderma darwinii. The sequence goes on along the minus strand of NC_134690.1, from coordinate 166,514,676 downwards.
GGATCACACCATTTTCGGAGTTTACAGTTACATACTTGTGCCATTGACTACAATAAAAAAAATATATGTTGTATACAGTTGTATTGAAAAGTCCAGTATCCTGAGTTGAAGATGTGGGATCCCCACATATCCCAACGAAACTTATGCCAACAGGACACCCTTTTGCTATACCCTTGCCATTAAACTCTATAGGCATGTCGCTATAAAACATTGGGAGATTTTATTTAGCATAAATGTCGACAGTACTCCACAAGTACTGTATCAAACCTTCGAGAATAGTTATGGCTTGATGTGTGTTTCTTATAGTGTCTGCATCAAATTTACAGATGATCATGTGACTTTTTATAAATTTGGTGCAGGACCAAGAATATTTGTAGAAAAAAGTGTCACCAAGAACAGATTTCTTTAAGAAATGGGCCTCACAGTATTTTTTGATTCCACAGCGGAATATAATTCAGATGATCCGATTGCATTCCCTTATATTCTTCTATAGCAGATGTTGCCTTGAAGCCTAGACCTAAGAATGTGTTTTTTCCTATGTGTCATGCGGGTGAACAATCATATTAGCTAAATGAGTTTTTGTAAATGTACATTTTCTCTCCCCATGTTTGCTGAGTGAGTAGGCTGTTCCTGGTGTGATGCATGCTCTAAACCAATCAGATGTTTCCCCCTGCTGTTCCTCTCTCACTCTCCTGCTCTTACTTTAAAAGCACTGAGTGAAAATCTGCAGCTGCATCCCCCTCCTTCCCCATTCTCTCTATTTCCTATTTACTGATTTACACTAGATGAATTTTAGGGGGATTGAACATTTACAGAGTATGCAGGTTGGAAGAGTGGAGCTACAGGCTGCTGGAAGGTGATTAAGATGCCACTTTCTCTTAATAAGATAAAATACTACATTTTATCTATTCATATGCACTGGTATTTTGATTTCTGCAAAAAGTATAAATCTAGAGACGGTTTTATAGAAAATGGGGGGCTGGACAATAATCAAACTAGGGTAAACTAGGTCAGACACGCAGGACAAGTCGTCAGTCCAGCTGATCTGACGGCATCAGCTTTAACGGCAAGATACAGCTTCTATGTATACAGATTACTTAGAAGCTGTATCTTAAAAAGTTACAAACATTTTTTTAATTAAAGTGAATTTCAAATTGCTTTAAATCACCTAGACCATTGTTTTATTTAAAAAAATAAAAATAAAGTTCAAAGGTTTACATAGTCAAGATTCTTTTACCCACATAAATAAGTAAAACTTCACAAAGACAGTGACAAGGTGATATAAAATTATAATTATTTTTAATAACTTTAATAACAGTGATGCATTCATTTGCACACATTTACTAAGACTGGGGGACAGTTTGAGTGATTTGTGCCAAATTTATTAAAAGGCGCACATTATTAATAAATTTGGCACATTTTGAACTCTCTGACAGACAGAAGATCAAATCTATACCTGCTGATTGAGCTAAAACTTGCACCTTTTTTTACTTTGTTTGCTTAATAAATGTGACCTGTCTACCACTATCTCCTTGGAGTCCATGCTTCTCTTCTTGTCACTGTCCAGATTTGGTGAGTGATAATAAAAGTTGAAAATCTTACAAAAAATTTGTTCACCGTTTGTGACTTTTTGGCACAGTTTACGCCATAACTTAGTAAATAACTGCTTAGTAAATGTTGGTCATTGTTGAATCTCTAAAATACATACACCATAAATGCATCCTGAATACCTTCAGTAAGAAATCTTTTTTCTTTTGCAGAATCCACATCAAGTCGAGAGCCTTCATGCTTTGAGCTGGGAGCAATGACAGATACACAGCAAAATAACCCAAAGTCAGAAATCAGCCCCTTGTGTTCCTTTTACAAGCAGTCCTGTCCTGCTCCGCTCAGCGCTGGGGCCTGTACACGTTTAGCAGTGGAGAAGTGCAGGCAGAAACAGAGAAGATGCGGTGAGTCCTCATACAAGTTCATCCCATTATCTGACCTGTTAACAACAGTAATTTCCTACTAGTTTAAGTTCCATTGCAGTAAATTATCATTCAATTCATCACTTCATAATCTATAAACAATTTTATGTCTAAAAGAGATTTAAAGAAAACCGTTACTTATTGTATCCGGTTCTTATTATTAAGGGGGTCGTCTGCTTTGGACAGTTCCTTTTTATTAGATGAGTCCCATAATGATATGATATTCTGGTCACAGGTTGTCCAGCTGCTTGGACCCCCAGAAATCAGCTGTAATCTGTGGGAGAATCTGGCAGCAAGTATGCAACTCCCTGCATCACCACCACAGAGAAAATAGAGCAATACACAGTGTGCATCAATATCAATGGGCTGTCAGTGTAATACATGGCCATGCTGGGTCCTCCAGAGCAAGAGATGCTCTTTGTAGCTACTCAGGGGTGGACATTGGTGCAACCTCTGCAAGTGCATAGGGGCCCAGTAGGTAAGGGGGCTCACTGCTATCTTTTAAGCAACTAGCAGCTTCCCATTATTTCAGGCCGGATTCACACGAGCGTGTGCGTTTTTGCGCACGCAAAAAACGCGGCGTGTTGCATGCGCAAAAGGCACTTAACCGCTCCCTGTGTCAGCCCCGTATGATGCGCGGCTGCATGATTTTCGCGCAGCCGCCATCATTATGACACTCCGTTTGGATGTTTGTAAACAGAAAAGCACGTGGTGCTTTTCTGTTTTCATTCATAGTTTTACAGCTGTTGCCCACGGAAGTGCTTCCGTGTGGTGCGCGTGATTTTCACGCACCCATTGACTTCAATGGGTGCGTGATGCGCGAAATACGCACAAAGAACGGACATGTCGTGAGTTTTTCGCAGCGGACCCACGCTGCGTAAAAATCACGCAACTGTCTGCACGGCCCCATAGACTAATATAGGTCCGTGCGACGCGCGTGAAAATCACGCGCATTGCACGGACGTATATCCCGTTCGTCTAAATAAGCCCTAAGGCTCACAATTACTGGTGGATTGTTAGAGAAAAATAAGAGGGGATGCTCTATGACGAGCTATTAAAAAGACAGGGGCCCATATAATGTGCTTTCATAGGGGCCCTCTGCGGTCTGTGTCAGATCCTGTAGCCACTCACTGCTCTGGCTAATAGATGAGGGTCCAGAGCAGGAGACTCCCCCTATAAACACTAAATTCCCTTAGCCGGGTTCCCACGTAGCATAAACGGTGTGGAATTTCCGCAACAGAATTGTGCGCGGAAATACCACAGCATTTCCAGTAGCAGCCGAGTGGATGAGATTTAGAAAGTCTCATGCCCACGCTGCATAAAAAAAATTTTTTGCTGCGTTGTTGTTTATTTTCTGTTGCGGATTCGCAATGGGGATGCAAAACCATTCCAAGCCAAGCCAAGCCAAGCCAAGTGCTTGCGACTTTTGCAGTGTAATTGCAGCGATTCCGCCGCAAAAATTGCAACTTCGAAAAAAAAAAATCATACTTACCCAGAACGCCCTCCTTCTTCTGCAGTCCGGCCTCCTGTGATGACGTTTCATCCAATGTGACCGCTGCAGCCAATCACAGGCTGCAGCATCACATGGCCTGCAATGTCATCGTAGGAGACCGGACTATGCGCAGAGAAGAGGGACGGGGTAAGTATCAACGTTATTTGTTGTTTTTCAAGTGCTGTTTTCCGCAGCGGAAATTCAGTCTGAAAAACCGCACCACAATGTGGTATGATTTTTCAGATGGAATGTACTGTGGGTTCCAGGTCGGATATGCTGCACAGTTTTTACGCAGCGTATCCGACCTGTGGGAACCCATTCTAATACAGTATGTGGAAATGGGTTTTCTAAACTAGACAACTCCTTTAACCCCTTGGCGACATGTCCCGTAACTGTACGTGACAATTTCTAAGTGGAAGCAGAGTGAGCTCACAAGCCGAGCACCGCCATACTAAACGGGGGTCGGCTGTATGTTACAGCTGACACCCCACTGCAATGGGTGGATTTGAAGATCAATTGTTTCTGCCGATTTAACATTTGAGATGCCACATGTACCCCAAAATGGTACCAATAAAAACTACAGCTCGTACCGAAAAAAATATGCCCTCACACCGTAAATCTACAGAAAAATAAAAAGGTTATGGCTCTCGGATTATGGCAACAAAAAACAATATAAATTTGGTATCTCCATAATTGTATCGACCTGTAGAATAAACTTCCAGTTTCCCAGTACATTATATGGCACACTAAATAATAAAAAAAGACAAATTGTCCCACAAAAAATAAGCCCTCATATGGCTATGTCAACAGAAAAAGAACAAAGTTATGGCTTTGGAAGGCGGAGAGGAAAAAACTAAAATAAAAATCCGGAAACAGCTGCGTCTCCAAGGGGTTAATATATGTTGATTATAGTCATAGGGTCGGCATTAGGCTTATCCGTAAAAAGTGTTTTTCCCCCGATATAGTAAAAAAGTTTTCCAAGCAATCTCAGATCACTAGATATATAGATTGATAACTGAACCTTTATAGCTTACAGTGTCTGCCCCAGTCCTGGTCATATCCAGCATGTATTGTTTTTGCCAATAATCTGTGTTTCTATGGTAATAAATCATTTTTTTTAATTTATTTTTTTAAAGCGAGAGAAATCCGTTTCAGCACATGAAAACTTCATTGGACATGCTTAAAAATGTGCCATATGATGTATTCTTCTACCTTAGCACATAACGTTTGAGAATTTCCTATACAGGGCAATTTCAGGTGTTGCAATAACGCATTTTGTATTTAATAACTGAATGTATAGTATTTATCTATGGACAATACATTCTGATAAAGTAGTTATAAAATTGAGGTAAATCGTATCTATGCCTAGACAACGCACCTTGATTGATGGACACTAATTATAATTATTTCTATCACATAGTCTTCTAATTACAGTTATTTTCCAGTATTTCAACCAATTTAACCAGCAAATTTTTATTGTTCAGAAACCCTCATTTGTGGTTGCTCACGATCGATCAGGGATACATTGTTATTATAACATATACAATACTGTTTTTAGCTAGCTTGAGGATATTACAAAATTGCCTTTGTTTGCTATGTCCAAATTAAAAAATATATAAATTTCTACAAGACCTAGGAGTATAACTAAGGCCGAATTCAGACGAACGTAGAGTACGTCCGTGTGACGGCCATAAAAACAATGGCCGTCACACAGACGCATGTATTTCAATGGAGCCGTTCACACGGCCGTTGTTTCAACGGAACGTGTGAAGGGTCCGTTAAGGAGTAGAACATGTCCTATTTTGTTCTGTTTTCACGGATCCCTCCATTGACAAGTCTATGGGGATCCTTGAAAACAGAACCCGCACGGGGGCACCTCGGTCGTGATAAACGTCACGTTTTTTTACGTCCGAGTATCCCCATGTTCATGTGAATCTAGCCTAAGAGAAAACTATAAAATGGAAAATCACATAATTATTGTTTTCTCAGACACCTAGAGTCCTGTAACAAGCCGAGGCTAACAGGTTTTCTATATATATTTCCAAATATTTTCTGCAATGCTTACTTGTCCTATGGGATACTCATGGTGCTTTCATTCTGCCGTGTTTGGCCTATATTATTCCTTGAGGTTAATTGTCACTTTATAGAACATTTACACCTGTAATATATGTGCGTAAGATTCCGTAGTCAGCAGAGTTACAAGCTATTATAAATAATTGAAGATAGCCGAGTTACAAGACATCAACTAAAAATATAGTGCTAATATAGGCTATAAATATTAATTTCATGACCGTATAAAAAGGGCTCAGTTCCTACTTAGGACAGCTGTTGGAGCTGACAGTTTCCCTGGGCTGAAATAAACGCAATCATTGGGTGAGTTAGTATCTGAGAAATGTAATGTGTTGGCTCTTTGTTTAATATCTGGCAATTTGCTTGTACCACATGAATGTTAATTGTAATTATTGTTTGGAAATATTGCAGAGCTGCGCTCCTATCTCCAGATCCTACTAAATCTGCTGCGCAGGGCAGAGGAGTTCTTGCGTAACAACATGGATTTATCCTTCTTCACTCAGACAATCCCACAGTTCATGGAAGATGTGTACGGTGATATATTTCCCCACAGAACCCAAAGAGATCTTACAGGTATCTCAGCAGACAATCTAGGATAATATTATCAAAAAGGTTATTCACTGGTTCTAAACATTTGGTAGAGCTGCAACCCGTCTATTGGTGGCGCTGTGATTTTAATGTACCCATAACTATGGCATAACATTGATTGCATTTAGCAACTTTGGTTTAACCAAAGTTAAAGGATAATATATTGCCAAATAGAACATGAGCACTTCTGCCAAATCGTTTGGCCGTAAAGAGAACCTATCAGTGACTTTATGCTGCCATGCTGATTTCAGTGGTCTGTCGCTCATGTCTAAAAGTTTAGTGGTTTATGATAACATTGTGAATGTTTAAGTGCAATGTAAGCGCTGTGAGGAAGTAGTCTGGCGTATTCATGAGCTGCCGCTCCTCCGCCCACCCGCCGATTGCTGTGCGTAGGGAGAAAGCTCTCAATCAGCGGCGGCAGGACAGGGTGAGCAGCAGCTCATGAATATGCCGGACTTCTTCCTCTCAGCACTCTTATCCTGGTGCAACATTTAAAATTTAAGTTGAAACTTTATTTCATTAAAACCTATTCGAGAGTTACGAAATAAAAAATGTGATGTAAACTCAGGCCGTTCTTCAACTCCCCCAAAGGGTCAGTTCACACAGTGTATAATTACTGCGGTTTTTCCACAACGGAATTTGTTGCAGAAAATCCGCAAATACAGTAGCAGAAAGGGGATGAGATAAAACAAATCTCATCCACACGCTGCGTATATACTGAGCGGAAAAAAACGCTCTGAAATTGACAAGCGGTGCAATATTTTATTTGCGTAAACTCTGCTTATTTTTTTGCGGGGTTTTCCCCATTGGATTCAATGGGGAGGTAAAACCTGCAACAAATATCAGTTGTTGTGTTTTTTGTGGCTGGTTCGCAGCGAATCTTATACTTACCCAGGAGTCTGCGTTTCTTCCTCCAGGGGGGATGCCTTGTGGGATGACGTTGTGATCGCTGCAGCCAATCACAGGCTGTAGCGGCAGTCACATGGAATGAAACATCATGCCAGGAGGCCGCCTTGGATGACGTCAGAGGGCCGGCCTCTAGGGATGACGCTTTATCCCATGTGACCGCCGCTGCAACCAATCACAGGGACGTCATCCCAGGAGGCCAGCCTGCTAACAGGCTGGCTAAGTGCTGCAGTTTTTCGCAGCGGAATTCACTTGCGGCGCAAAGGGCGTATATATGCTGCTTGCTTTTACGCAGCGTATCCGCCCCGTGTGAACTCAGCCTTATTGTTCTGATGCGGGTCACAATTTTGAAATTACGTTTTGCACAGTTTAAAAACCACAGCGGCCAGAGCTTTACTAAAATGTCATCTGCACAGGGTTTTAAGGGTTTTATTCTGGTTTTGAAGTCAATGTGGCTTGCATGTAAAAACTTATAAAAATATCAATGGTTATTTTTACATGCAATATCGCAGTTGCGGTTTTTACGATAAACATGAAAACCGAAAATGGATATTACAATATCATTTATTTGGACAAAACATCACATAGGTTTAAAGAATATAATGATATAGTCCAAATATGTATACAAAAGAGGTGAACATCCTAATAAGTGACGCCCTGAAGAACATAGCAGAGAAAATAGTATTTTATTTCTGTTCAGACACATAAACCCAACAAGGATTCATAATACCAAAACAAATATAACGCAAAAATAAATTCATAAACACCACAATAGAAAATTATAATTATTTCATAATAGTATACTGTAAGATGAATTCCTACCATGCGTATAAACCATATAAGTATCGATAATTCATACATTAAATAAATAAGATCAATATCAATTAATAATCAATGATAATCCTTCAATCCATAGCAAAATAATCCTGAACGTTTTATAAACCAGCACCTATTTTTAGCAAAAAAAAACGGCAATTTAAACCGGATTTGCACGGCCATGTTCGGTACGTGATATACGGTCCATATGTCGGCCGTATTTCCCGAAACGACCACAGTTCAGGGAGCCTGGCTCCTAGCATCATAATTATCTATGATGGTAGGAGTCCCTGCCTCCCTGCAGGAATACTGTCCCCTACTGAAAACATGATTACTGTACAGGACAGTATCCCCGCAGGGAGTTAGTGACTCCTAGCTTAATAGATAATTATGATGCTAGAAAATACAGCTACCTGAACTGTGTTCAGTCCGGGACATACGGCCGACATACAATCCATATATCATGGACCGAACACGGCCATGTGAATCCGGCCTTAAAGTGGTCTTTTCCAAAATGAGACAAAGTAGACTATAAAATCTGCTACTATCATTTTTTTTTACATTTTATTCTTTCTTATAATTTTTGTTCTGTAATAATCTTTTTATCTGAAAGTGCATTAACAGTTATTTTTATCTCTGATGTGAAAAGAAACAGGCCCTTTAATGTGTTCTTGTATTTTTTGAAAAAGAGCAGAATCCAGTTATGGAAGAAATGGATAAAGAACACATGGAAATCAACTCAGATAAACTTAATGGAACAGACATAAAAATTGGATATGACATCCACAGGTAAGGCCTCAATCATATCGCTGAAGGCACTACGTTTATCTTGTACGTCCGAAAAGCTCCCTACGTACAAGATAAACGTGTCCATAGGGCTCCGTTATCCCGACTGAGACCAAAACAGTGTCCTTTTGGCCTCCGTTGGGCTTGTATACGTAGTTATACCTTTTTTTTTAAAGAAAGAAATAGCATAGTAGACTACACTATTCCATCCTAAGGGATACCGCAGAAAAAACTTATACCACACGGCAAACGTTTTTTACCATAGGAGCCTATGGGTGAAAGATGCCAATGTATGGCATCTGCCACAGGTATACGTTAAACGTATACCTCAGGGATCTCCCGACATCACTGTCCATATATGAGGAGCTTCCACAGCGTTCGAGTCCCTGGGCAGTGACTTCAGGAGTTCCCTATCGCCGGATTCCCCTGCTGATGCTCTGCCCGTGGACTCCGGCACTCCTCCTGACGTCACTGTCCATAAATGGACAGTGACTTCAGGAGTTTTGCCAGGACCGGTCCCCAGGCAACATTTCCCACTGTATGTCATACAGTGGGATATATTTGGGCATTTTGTCAGAGGTATGCGTCGGGGGGTCTTCCCGACATATACCTCCGACGGAAGCCCCTAACACGATGTGAATGGTGCCTAACATGTATATGAGTACTTGACGACACAGAAAGTTAATCGAATGATGCAATGATATATATTAAAAGGCCCAATCTACTCTATCCTTCGAGATAGATAGATGATAGATAGATAGATAGATAGATAGATAGATAGATAGATAGATAGATAGATAGATAGATAGATAGATAGATAGATAGATAGATAGATAGATAGATATGAGATAGATAGATAGATAGATAGATAGATAGATAGATAGATAGATAGATAGATAGATAGATAGATAGATAGATAGATAGATAGATAGTTAGATAGATGATAGATAGATAGATAGATAGATAGATAGATAGATAGATAGATAGATAGATAGATAGATAGATAGATAGATAGATAGATAGATAGATAGATAAGATAGATAAGATAGATAGATAGATAGATAGATAGATAGATAGATAGATAGATAGATAGATAGATAGATAGATAGATAGATAGATAGATAGATAGATAGATAGATAGATAGATAGATAGATATATAGATAGATAGATATAGATAAGACAGATAGATTAGATAGATAGATAGATAGATAGATAGATAGATAGATAGATAGATAGATAGATAGATAGATAGATAGATAGATAGATAGATAGATAGATAGATAGATAGATAGATATATAGATAGATAGATATAGATAAGACAGATAGATTAGATAGATTGGTCAAGAACCATGACTGTTCATTTAACATACTAATATAATATATGACTTTCCACCCAGAGAACTGAACATATCATTCGAAGCACTGTTTCAAGACCTTGGGCCCAGACTAGATGATTGGACTTCACTTCTTCATTATATGGTCAGTCCAGACTCTACAAACTTACTGCAGAAAAAACAAGCAGGAAAAGAGATCAGCGGTGTTGAAGAGCAGCTTTTTCTGGAGGTACCATTATAATAGTAATAATAATACTCTTCACTTTCTATGTCTATGGTTTATATCCTGACTGCCCCTCTCCCACCTAGTTATGACAGGTGTTTACAGCATTATAGTCCCGTGCAGTTTAAATAATGAAAAATGTGTGTGTTTCATTGGAACATCATTTCAGATAGTTTAAGAAAGTGTTTTTTTATCTATCGTATATTTACTATGAAAACAAATACTAAGGCTGGGTTCAAACTGAGTTTTTTTGCAGGTGGAAAATCTGCCTCAAAATTCCGTTTGGAAGTTTGAGGCAGATTTTCCTCTGCCTGTACGCCGATTTTCGCTGCGTTTTTCACCTGCGGTCATTGAGTGCCGCAGGCATAAAACACCACAAAATACGCTTTCTCTGCCTCCTATTGATGTCAATGGGAGGTCAGAGGAGTAACCACGTGAAGATAGGGCATTACCGTTTACCATTTACCGTTCGCGGTAGAAAACCGCCTCCGCCTCCCATTGAAATCAATGGAAGGCATTTTCGGCTGTTTTTTGGCCAGTTATGTGAACATACCCTAAGGGTAAATCTGTTTCAATATTATAAAAAAACTAATAATAATATAGATATTTAAGTTGCATCTCCACCTATGAACATCATTTTAGCGTTTATGAATAGATATAAGCTACAGTACGTAAAAATATTTACTAAGGAATCCCTTAATGAACATGTAAAGCCACTATTTCATACAGTATATTGTGCATTACCTGAACACAGGTACTAAGGCTGGGTTCACACGACCTATTTTTACGTCTCGAATTACGTCTGAAAAAACGGCTCCAATACGTCGGCAAACATCTGCCCATTACTTTCAATGGGTCTTACGATGTACTGTGCCGACAACCTGTCATTTTACGCGTCGCTGTCAAAAGACGGCGCGTAAAATTACTGCCCCGTCAAAAGAAGTGCAGGACACTTCTTAGGACGTAATTGGAGCCGTTTTTCATTGACTCCAATGAAGAACAGCTCCAAATTACATCCGTAAGAGACGCCCCGCAAAACGCGAGTACATGCAATTACGTCTGAAATTCAGGAGCTGTTTTCTCCTAAAAACAGCTCTGTAATTTCAGACGTAATTTCAGTTATAATGTGCACATACCCTTATTCTCCTTGCAGAGATCTAGCTGGTAGGAAGTCTTAGGGTATGTTCACACGGCTTATTTACGGACGTAATTCGGGCGTTTTAACGCCTTAAATTACGTCCGAAAATGCGCCTCGATAGTGTTGGCAAACATCTGCCCATTGAAAGCAATGGGCTGACGTTTGTCTGTTCACACGAGGCGTATATTTACGAGTCGCTGTCAAAAGACGGCACGTAAATAGACGCCCGCGCCAAAGAAGTGTCATGTCACTTCTTCAGACGTAAATGGAGCCGTTTTCCATGGACTCCATGGAAAACCAGCTCCAGTTACGTCCGTAATGGACGCGGCGTTCAAGCGCCTGCACATGCCGTTATGGCTGAAATGACGGGGCTGTTTTCTCCTGGAAACAGCCCCGTAATTTAGGCCGTTACGGACGCTGCCGTGTGAACATACCCTTAGGGTATGTGCACACGAGAACTGTCTTTTACGTCTGAAAAGACAGACTGTTTTCAGGAGAAAACAGCTGCATTGTTTCAGACGTAAATGCTGCTCCTCGTATTATGCGAGACGTCTTTGATGCCCGTAATCTTGAGCTGCTCTTCATTGAATGCAATGAAGAACGGCTCAAATTACGTTGCAAAGAAGTGTCCTGCACTTCTTTGCCGAGGCAGTCATTTTACGCGTCGTCGTTTGACAGCTGTCAAACGACAACGCGTAAATGACAGGTCGTCGTCACAGTACGTCGGCAAACCCATTCAAATGAATGGGCAGATGTTTGCCGACATATTGGAGCCCTATTTTCAGACGTAAAACAAGGCATAATACGCCTCTTTTACGTCTGAAAATAGGTCGTGTGAACCCAGCCTTAAGGGCATTGCTCCTGCCTCCTTGGGAAAAAGTATGCAAGATAGCTCTCCTCCAGCAGGAACAAAACTGTCTCTCTAGTGCCACCTATTGGTGACTACCCTGTAAAGTTAATGTCAGACCCTTTATAGAGCCTGGAAACATGACAAGTTAATTAACCTGAGTCACCCGAGAATGCCCCAATACACAAATGAGGACCGGCGAGCAGCCAGTCAGCAACCGCACGCCTGTTCCTACCCCTTTATTCAGAAGCCAGTGGATGAGGGATATGTGGGATCACTCAGCTGTGGTTATGATTAGCTCCCAAGCTGATAGCTAAAAACTGTAGTTAGCTTGACGCTGGCTAAACTGTGGTACTGAGTCTAAGGCCTTGTTCACACTGAGTTTTTTTACCGTGTTTTTTAGTAGTGATTTTCGCCCACGGCCATTGAAGCTAATACAAAGACCGAGGGCAAAAAAACGCTACAACAAATGTTTAGAAATGAGCGCCACAGGTTTCCGCGTCAAAAGCCTCAGTGTGAACTGACCCTTAGGAATTACTGGTTTTCACCCTTTAACCTCCGTTTGGAGTTGTGGACATTGCTGCAGGGAATCCCCATGTCACAGTTCTCAGAGTAGTCGCCAAATGGCAGTTAAAGCAGGAAGAGCAAGCAGGTGCAAATGTGAACCCGAAAGTAGTCGTTCCCAGGTATCAGTCCAGAGAGCAACAAAACCAAAGTATTAGGCAGAAGCAAGGTCAGTCACAAGCCAATGGTCAAATATGAGAAGAACAACTTCAGGTGCAGATAACGGAAGGCAGGAGAATGGTCAAACGCTCCAAGGTTCAGTAACCAATAGCAACAATAAAAATAAGGACAATCCAAGAGGCGTATTTAAACAAGCCAGGTCATAACGTAAACTTCACAATAGGCTATCACACAGGAACCAGCTTAAATACACTAAGAACTGGAACTGAAGCCAGAACTCAGAGGATTCAAATGGAGCACCTGGCACTTTGATTGGCCTACCAGCCTGCTCTCTGAGTGGCCCGGCTGCTGGGCCCCCTGATTAGTCAAATGGCTGTGCATCTCAAACTAGTGGAGTGGCCGTGCGCTCTGCGTCCTTTCAGATCGGCGGTGGCTGGTAGAGGAGGGTGGCGCTAGAATGAGGGCAGGTGGGTTTATTTTAGCTGCAGATAGTTCTCAATTATATTTGTATTTTGGGGATGCAGAGACTATTGAGGAAAGTGACTACAGAGTTAGGAGGCAAATTTTGCAATAAGAAAGTGTGAAATATCACAATAGACAAGCATAAAAGGTTCTATAAGGCTGAGTTCACACGTCGCGGATTTGACGCAGATTTTCAGCGCAGATTTTACATTTTGCAATGCAAAAGGGTGAGACCTGTGTCAAAACCGCAACAAAATCTGCGGCAAATCCGCAACGTGTGAACTCAGCCTAGGGGCAAAGCCCCACGTGGCGGAATTACTCTGGAATTCCGCTGCGGACACTCCGCAGCGTTAATCCGCAGCGGACCCATTTCTCCATTGCCTTCCACTTCTTTTTAGTAGGCTTCGTTTAGATGAGGTGGAAAATTCCGCTGCGGAGCATAGGCTGCGGTGCGGAATTTGGTGTCCGCAGCATACAATGGATGTTGTGGACTGGTTGCGGACTCATTGCGGAAGTTCTCCATTGACTTCAATGGAGATTATAAATTCCGCAATGAAGTCCGCAGATGTCATGTACATGTTATGTGTGCTGCGGAGCGTATTGGTTTTTTAACAAGACATTTCTTCATTCTGGCTGGACCTATGTATTTCTAGTTCTACAGCCAGACTGAGGAAGTCAATGGGACTCCCGTAATTACGGGTGACTACGTGTGTGTGCACCCATAATTACGGGTGACTACGTGTGTGCACCCGTAATTATGGGAGCGTTGCATGGACTGCCGCGTCATCCAGGGAGGTCGGGCTGGATGCCGAAAGAGGGACGTGTCACGAAGACAACGGCCGGTAAGTATGAAATTCTTTTACTTTCACTAGGGAAAGTGCTGTCCCTTCTCTCTATCCTGCACTGATAGAGAGAAGGGAAGTACTTTCACCTCAATACGCAACGGCCAGTCCGCATCAATTTACTGCACATTTTGGGCAGATCCGCCACAGAATCTGCAACGCAGATTCTGTGCGGCATTGATGCGGACAGTTGCGGAAGAAAACCGCCACGTGGGGCCATGCCCTTAAGGTTTTCTGAAATTACCAATAGTAAACAAAGATAATGCAAAGCTATTTAGGTCTCTGTTTTTGACCTTGGGATGAATTGAAATTTAGCCATTTTGGTGTCACAAACGAGGAAGCTTTTCCATTTTTTATTGTTACTTATATGTATATCAGTTACATGTTATCACTTGTTGTTTTTGATTATATGTACTCTCTTTTAGGGTATGTTCACACACACCAATATAAACGGCTGAAAATTAATGAGCTGTTTTCAATGGAAAACAGCCTCTGATTTTCAGCCGTTGTTTAAGAAGAAAACATTTTTTGAGGCGTTTTTTGAGCCGTTTTTGGAGCTGTTTTTCAATTGACACTATGAAAAACAGCTCCAAAAATGGCTCAAGAAGTGACATGCTCCTTCTTCTTACGCGGCGTCTTTTTACGCGCCGTTTTTTTAAAACAGTGGAGTAAAAAAAAACACCCTCTCTGAACAAAATGCCTTTTGAAATCAATGGGAAGCTGTTTGTTGGTGTTTCAGTAGTGTTTCTCCTGGTGTATTTCGAGGCGTTTACACTCCAAAATACGCCTGAAAACACTACATGTGAACATACCCTAAGGCATAGGCTTCTCTGGCACTAGTCTGGTCATGTAACTCGGTAAAACAAAGCATATTCAATAGCAAATTGAGCACATCCATACATTCACGTCCATGTATTGAGCCACATCATTGGTGGCATATATAGGAGAATGTAAGCATATCCTGAATGAATGGAGACAATATCTTGACTTCTACTGACCATGATAAGTACGTAGCTGTAAAAGTTAAACCTAGGGTCAAAGCTTGTCTTGTAGAGTGTACAGTCCTCCTCAGCACTTTGAAACATTTTATTCCTCCCTAGTGTACTTTATGGGCACAAATCACTTAACAATTCTAGTCTTTGATAAAATGGCACATAAAGTCTAATCTACACTGATGCTTTCTCGACATTCCAGAAGAATGATGATGCAGTGGAAGAACTAAAAGAAAAAGGACGACAGGTCATTCAAAACCTAAAGTCACAGCTCATAAGTAACAGAATCCTCATAGATGACCCTTTGCTTCTAGACCAAGGTATGACTTTGCCGCATAGGGTCCCAAAAGCATCGCTCTGCAGTATTCAGATTGCACTGTACAGTATGGGCAGAGCTGGTCTACGTAATTTGATCTAAAACATTACAGTGCAACTACTTGCACAATGCAAAAATAATCTTGTGTTGTCATACCATTACTTTATTAAGATCTACGAACTTATGTCTTTCTAGCAGAACTGATACCTGTTCATTCTCAACCACAGAAGAGAGACGTCAATGGAGACACCAAAGGAAAAGTCCAAGGTACTGTACTAAAAAGTGTTATATGGAATACTCAATACTGCTTTTTAATATACACTCTATACACTAGCTCTATTTCTTCACACTAACACTAAAATATTATGGGAGGTGGAAAAACACCTAAGCCCTTCCCGACATTTGACGTATACTCAAGTCATAGCCAGGTAGGAAAAGCATGGAGTATGATACAGCCAACACCTCACTGTAACAAGCAGGATCGCGCTCCAGCGTCCAGCGCGATCCCGCTTGTTTAACCCTTTATATGCTGCAGTCAATAGCATAACGACCGCAGCATTTAAAGCATTAGAAAGTGAAGGGCGACCCCCTCTGACAGCCAATTGGCCCCCCACAGTGTTTGCGGGGTGCCGATAGTTATAATGGCAGCCTGGAGGCCTTACGAAGGCAGGGCTTAATAGAAGCCTTTCAGAAAGACAATATCCTGCAATACATTAGTATTGCAGTATATAGTGCTAGCGATTCAACGATCGCTGGTTCAAGTCCCCTGGGGGGACTAGTAAAAATCGGTTAAATAAACTTTTTTAATGTACAAAAATGTTTTAAATATTAAATGTTCAAAATAAAAACCCTTTTCCTATTCTCCCTCTAAAGCAGGGGTCTCAAACTGGGCCGGGTAAGTGGGCCACATATAGAAAAAATGTGAGGTTAACGGGCCGCATTGATACGATACAAAATTATTGTTAATCAATTAGTTATTTGATCTACTATAACACTATATTACTATAATAATAATACTACATTACTATAATAATAGCGCTAGGTTTAAAATTTGAGAGATTTCTCCACGGGCTTATTTCAACAATGCAGTTTTTCAGTTTAAGTGTTGCTAAATGCAGTCCAGCGGCTCAGTTAGTAGTGTTTGGCAGACACACATGTCAAGATTGGGCAGCCCCTTTTTAGATAGTGCCACAGTGCCCTCTGTGGATGCTGCCACTGTGTCCTCTGTAGATGCTGCCACAGTGCCCTCTGTAGATGCTGCCACAGAGTCCTCTGTAGATGCTGCCACAGAGTCCTCTGTAGATGCTGCCACAGAGTCCTCTGTAGATGCTGCCACAGAGTCCTCTGTAGATGCTGCCACAGAGTCCTCTGTAGATGCTGCCACAGAGTCCTCTGTAGATGCTGCCACAGAGTCCTCTGTAGATGCTGCCACAGAGTCCTCTGTAGATGCTGCCACAGAGTCCTCTGTAGATGCTGCCACAGAGTCCTCTGTAGATGCTGCCACAGTGCCCTCTGTAGATGCTGCCACAGTGCCCTCTGTAGATGCTGCCACAGTGCCCTCTGTAGATGCTGCCACAGTGCCCTCTGTAGATGCTGCCACAGTGCCCTCTGTAGATGCTGCCACAGTGCCCTCTGTAGATGCTGCCACAGTGCCCTCTGTAGATGCTGCCACAGTGCCCTCTGTAGATGCTGCCACAGTGCCCTCTGTAGATGCTGCCACAGTGCCCTCTGTAGATGCTGCCACAGTGCCCTCTGTAGATGCTGCCACAGTGCCCTCTGTAGATGCTGCCACAGTGCCCTCTGTAGATGCTGCCACAGTGCCCTCTGTAGATGCTGCCACAGTGCCCTCTGTAGATGCTGCCACAGTGCCCTCTGTAGATGCTGCCACAGTGCCCTCTGTAGATGCTGCCACAGTGCCCTCTGTAGATGCTGCCACAGTGCCCTCTGTAGATGCTGCCACAGTGCCCTCTGCAGATAATGCCACAGTGCACTCTGCAGATAATGCCACAGTGCCCACGGTAGATAATGCCACAGTGCCCTCTGTAGATAATGCCACAGTGCCCTCTGTAGATAATGCAACACACCCCTAGGTAATGCCACAGTGTCCTCTGTACATACTGCCACAGTGCCCTCTGTAGATGCTGCCACAGTGCCCTCTGTAGATGCTGCCACAGTGCCCTCTGTAGATGCTGCCACAGTGCCCTCTGTAGATGCTGCCACAGTGCCCTCTGTAGATGCTGCCACAGTGCCCTCTGTAGATGCTGCCACAGTGCCCTCTGTAGATGCTGCCACAGTGCCCTCTGCAGATAATGGCACACACACCCCAAGTAGATAGCTCCATTAGGGCTCCCTCTAGGAGTGGAATCCCCAGCCAGAGCATTGCCGATGCATTGGCTGGGGATTCCTCTATTGTTGGAGCCCCTGCCATCACTCTCCATACACAGTGATGTCAGGAGATCCTCCTGGACCAGAATGTGATATCAGGGGCAACCCCAGAGCCGGAGATCCGGAGCAGAGCACTAGTATAGGCTCTGCGCCGGAACTCTGGGGAAGCCATTAACTTCAGTGTCCATATATGGACAGTGATGTCAGGGGCTTGCCCAGAGCTGGAGTCCTGAAGCAGAGCCGCTTCTAGCACTCTGCCTGGGATTCCAGCTCTGCTCCTGACATCACTGTCCATATATGGACATGGATGTCAGGGGCAACCCCAGAGCTGGAGTCCCAGGCAGAGCGCTAGTAGGCTCTTCCTGGGACTCCAGCTGTGCTCCTGACATCACTGGGACTCCTGCTCTGGGGAATCCCCTGACATCACTGTTGCTGTATGGACAGTGATGTCAGAGGCTTCCCCAGAGTCCCAGAGCAGAGACTATACTAGCTCTCTGCCCGGGACTCCAGCTCTGTGGAAGCCCCAAACATCGCTGTCCATATTTGGACAGCGATCTCAGAAGATTCCACAGAGTCCCGGAGCAGAGCCTATACTAGCACTCTGCCCGGGACTCCGCTCTTGGGAAGACCCCGACAACACTGTCCATATATGGACAGCAATGTCAGAAGATTCCACAGCGTCCCGGAGCAGAGCCTATACTAGCGCTCTGCCCGGGACTCCGGCTCTGGGGAAGCCACAGACATTGTGTGTCCAAACATGGACACCGATGTCAGGGAATTTCACAGGGACCCGGAGCAGAGCCTATACTAGCGCTCTGCCCGTAACTCCGCTCTGGGGAAGACCCTGACACACTGTCCCTATATGGACAGCGATGTCAGAAAATTCCACAGAGTCCCGGAGCAGAGCCTATACTAGCGCTCTGCCCGGGACTCCGCTCTGGGGAAGACCCTGACAACACTGTCCATATGTGGACAGCGATGTCAGAAGATTCCACAGAGTCCCGGAGCAGAGCCTATACTAGCACTCTGCCCGTGACTCCAGCTCTGGGGAAGCCCCAGACATCGCTGTCCATATGTGGACAGCGATGTCAGAAGATTCCACAGAGTCCCGGAGCAGAGCCTATACTAGCGCTCTGCCCGGGACTCCGACTCTGGGGAAGCCACAGACATCGTGTGTCCAAACATGGACACCGATGTCAGGGAATTTCACAGAGACCCGGAGCAGAGCCTATACTAGCGCTCTGCCCGTGACTCCGCTTTCGGGATGACGCTGACACACTGTCCATATATGGACAGCGATGTCAGAGAATTCCACAGAATCCAGGAGCAGAGCCTATACTAGCGCTCTGCCCGGGACTCCACTCTGGAGAAGACCCTGACACACTGTCCATATATGGACAGCGATGTCAGGGAATTCCACAGAGTCCCGGAGCAGAGCCGATACTAGCGCTCTGCCCGGGACTCCAGCTCTGGGGAAGCCCCAGATATCGCTGTCCATATGTGGGCAGCGATGTCAGGGTATTCCAGAGTCCCGGAACAGAGTCTATACTAGCGGCTCTGTGTCCCGTGGGCCGCAGATGACAGCCCCAGGGGCCGCGTGCTTGAGACCCCTGCTCTAAAGCATGGTAAAAATAAAAAACATAAACACAATTGGTATTGCCGTGTCCGTAAATGTTTGAACTATTACAATATATTTTTATTTAAGATGAACGGTGAATGCCGGACAAAAAAAGTAAAACGCCAGAATCGCTGTTTATTGGTAACCTCAACTCCCACGAAAAATGGAATAAAAAGTTATCAAAAACTTGCACGTACCCCAAAATGGTACCATTAAAACTACAGCTAGTCCTGCAAAAAATATGCCCTCCCGCAGCTCAATCGATGAAAAAATAAAAAAGTTATGGCTCTCTGAATTTGGCATTACAAAATATTTTTCTTTTTTTTACAGTTAGTGAGTAGACTTATTGAGCTCGTACAGCGCTCGCTTGGCTTTCTGAGAAAAGTCGATCAGACATTAAGCGGCTCAACGCTCACTCTGGTAATTCTGCAGCTTTCTTACAGCGATCGGTGGGGTCTCAGTGCTCAGACCCCTACCGATCAAAACTTCTGACATGTCACTACAGTTTTTTGAAAGTTTAGTTACCCTTTAATGTAATAAAAAATTTAAAATAAGACTCAAAAATCTGCCTTTATAGTTAGTTAACAAAATGGAAATATTTGAGACATTCTTGGCAGTAATACCAAGACTTTGTACAGGTAACAAGCAGAGACATGTATTAAGATAAAATATTGATTGATATGTTACAGCAATAAAAAAAAGGAATATTGAGAATCCTGGCAGCTAATATAATATCGATATGTAGAGGATAATGGGATTCACAGTTGTTGGTCCTCCTCAGCTACTTTTCAGTGATCTGGCACATATTAGAATTAGCATTGATGAGGAGGGTTAAAATTCTTGAGATAATTATGGACTAGTCCTAGATGCCAAACATTTGTCACAATGGGCATTGTAGTGCCCTTTGGCCTTCAAAATCACTTATGAATAAAAGCAATATTGTTTGCTACGTAGTTGCACCTGATGTACAGATACAGTAACTTACCATCCAGTGGGTGATAGACTGTTAAAATTGATGTGGGTTGATGGGATTTATATGGTGGGACTATTTTTTGTCTTTGATCAGTCCTGAGCAGAGTAAAACAGGGCTATTATAATCTTTTTTCTTAACTTGATCTTTGAATGGTGTCCTTTCCTCAGGTTGTCATCATTTGTCAGAAGCCATTAATGAAGTTCAGTCTATTAAAGAGAAGTACAAATGGATCCTACAGATTCCTGAGAGAGACTTGTCAATGAAGTTTCAAGAGGTGAGAACTTTAAAGTATAAAGCAATACAAGAACTTCCTAGTGCTGGCAACATGGACACACCATGTATTATCCACAGGGCCGCCATCAGGGGGGTATTAGGGGTAGTGGTGTGAGGGGCCCGGCCAAACCTAATTGAAAGGGGGGCCCGGCAACTGCCTCGACATTCTTTTGGTAGGAAAAAACGGGCCCCTGCAATGGGGTTCCGTCTGAGGTTTCTGTCGGGTGAACCCCGCAACGGAAAGTGAAAGTGACAGCACAGCTTCCGTTTCAGTCACCATTGATCTCAATGGTGACGGAAACATCGCTAATGGTTTCCGTTCGTCACCATTCCGGCTGGTTTTCGGACGGAATTAATAGCGCAGTCGACTGCGCTAATGGTGATGGAAACGGAAGCTGTGCTATCACTTTCACTTTCCGTTGCGGGGTTCACCCGACAGAAACCTCAGACGGAACCCCGGAGCGGAAGCGAACAGTGATGTGAACAGGCCCTAACACAAAAGTTTTGTATTTTTTTAAGCTGGTTCACAAAAAAAAATAATTCCAAATTCTACTGGACCAACTGCCTATTTAGAGACCGGCAGCAGCTCCAGGAGCGACATCATAAGGGACACACTAGGCGGATATGCTGAGTAAAACGACACAGCTTATCCCGGGAGCCGCAGGGAATTCCGCCAGCAAAACCGCACCAAATAGTGGCGCAGGTTTCGTGAGGCGTGTCCGCTGCGGGAATCCTGCAGGGATTAAAAAGTTTAGACTTACCCCGGCCGTAGTTTAAGTGACGCATCTCTCTCTTCTGAACGTAGCCCCGCCTCCTGGGATGACGCTGTAGACCATGTGACCGCTGCAGCAGTCACATGGGATGAAACGTCATGACAGGAGGCGGGGCTACGCTAAGAATAGAGGATCGCGTCACCAGGACTACGGCCGGGGCAAGTCTAAACTTTTTTATAAATTTAAAAAAGTGCCTTTTTTTTTTTTTCTCATTTGTGATTTTTGCGACAGAACCGCAGCATTTCTGCAACAGAGGAGCAGCGATTCCACAGAATACATTGACATGCGACTTAAAAAGCCAAAAAGTCACACTGCAGGTCCATTATTTTTGCAGCGTGTGGATGAGATTTGTTCAAATCTCATCCACTCTGCTGCGACTGTAATACGCTGCGGATTTTACACAATAAAATGTGTTGCATAAAATCCGCAGTGTTCATGCCTAGTGTGTTCCTACCCTAAGGCCGGATTTACACAAGCGTGTGCTTTTTGCGCGCGCAAAAACGTGGCGTTTTGCGCTTGCAAAAGGTCCATAACAGCTCCGTGTGTCAGCAGCGTATGATGCGTGGCTGCGTGATTTTCGCGCAGCCGCCATCATTATGACACTCTGTTTGTATGTTTGTAGCACGTGGTGCTTTTCTGTTTTCATTCATAGTTTATACGGCTGCGGAAGCGCTGGGCGTGATTTTCACGCACCCATTGACTTCAAAGGGTGCGTGATGCGCGAACAATGCACAAATATCGGACATGTCGTGAGTTTTACGCAGCGGACTCGAGCTGCGTGAAAATCACTGACAGTCTGCACGGCACCATAGAGTAACATAGGTCCGTGCAAGGCGCGTGAAAATCACACACGTTTCACGGACGTATTACACGTTCGTCTGAATAAGCCCTAACAATAAGGCCCAGTTCAGAGTTTTTGGGCCTTGATATTGACTCGGACACTGCGTCAGAATCAGCACCAAAAAACTTCCAAAACCGCCTCCCATTGATTTAATCTGAAATCAATGGGAGCCAGTCGCGGAAAAAAGAAAAAGCAGCACGTCCTTTCTTGCCGCGGTTCTGCCTCTGACCTCCCATCGAAATCAATGGGAGGCAGAAAATGCATTTTTCGCTGCGTTTTCTGTCTGCTGTCCTCAATCGCCGCGGGCAAAAAACGCGGCAAGATAGTGTGGGCAGGTCAAAATCTGCCTCAAAATTCGGTGCGCGGTTCCAGGCGGTCGCCGGTGCGCATGCGCGGGAATTTGCGGGTGCGCGTGATCGGTCGCACGGGCGGCGGTGTTTGACGGCCCCCATGCTACCCAGGGCCGCCATCAGGGGGGTATTAGGGGTACTGATGTGAGAGGCCCGGCCAAACCTAATTGAAAGGGGGGCCCGCAGCTCATGACATTCTTTTGGTGAAAAAAACGGGCCCCATTGCAGGGGCCTGTTTTTTTTCTACCAAAGGCAAGTCGCGGCAGTTTGCCGGGCCCCCCTTTCAATTAGGTTTGGCCGGGCCTCTCACATCAGTACCCATAATATCCCCCCTGATGGCGGCCCTGGGTACCATGATATAGTACTGGACGGAGTACCGTTAACAGGCGGTGCCACGGTAGGGGGGCCCAGAAAATGTAGCTGTAGGGGGCCCTGAAATTCCTGATGGCGGCCCTGATTATCCACATGTAAGAGGACATAGTCCCTGCCTGCTGGACTGTTCTAATAACTTTACAAGTCACAATTTATTCCCATGGAGCAGATTCATGTGTAGGTGTAGAATTTTGCTGGGTGAAGAAATCATTATTATCATTAGAATTATTATAATTATTGTTATTATTATTATTATTATTATTATTAATAATATAATTTATTTAAGTGGTACTAAAACATTTACAATCAGAAGAAACTGCTTACATACACAAATATTACACACAACTATAAAACACATTATAGCTTATATGATGGCAGTGACACAATATGTGCTTATTTTGTACAGTCAGTCAGTCAGTAACGTGTGAGTAAGCGGCGTAGCTATAGGGGGTCGCAGCGGTCGCAGTTGCGACCGGGCCCCTAAGCCTGGGGGGCCCACGGGCCCCCGTTGCCATACAGCAGGCTTGTTAAATTAATTTTCTGTGCCGTGAAGCCGGCACTTCCTGGTTACGGTCACATGGTACACTTAGTGTACCATGTGACCATGTTGTCACGTGACACGTCTTCCAGTCAGTGCAGTGGAAGAGCCGGTGCGGAGGACTCCAGGTGAGCTGCAGAGTCTGTGTTGTGTTGTGTTGGCTTGTAATGTATTATGTTGTATTGTGCTGTTTGCGGTGGAGACTGGGGGCCCGTTAAATTACAGCGCCCCCTCCTCTCTCCACCGCAAACTGCAGAATACAACACAATACATTATACACTGTGGGTCGCGTCCCTCTTGGGGTTCGTGTGAAGACCTCCGGGGGGTCGCGAGTCACTCACCAAGATCCCGGTTCCATTCAATGCTGGAGCAAGGAGCTGACATCTCCTTGATCCAGCATTCACTGTGCCCTGAGCGGCTCGACGCAGGCTGGCGGGATGTAGCAACATCATCGTACCTGTCTGCGCCGAGTCACTCATAGCACACACCGGAGGAGGCGAAGTATCCTCCACCCGACGTGGGAACGGGGATGGGTAAGTAATTATGATATTTTTCTATTATACACATATGGGGGTATTATACTGTATGGGGGGGCGATATTGTGGGGGGGCATTATACTGCATAAGGGGCTGATATGGCATGGGGGCTGATAATATGGGGGGGATTTATACTGCATGGGGGCTGATATGGGGGAATTATACTGCATGGGGGGCTGATAGGGGGCATTATACTACATGTGGGCTGATATGGGGGAATTATACTGTATTGGGGGCTGATATGGGGGCATTATACTGTATGGGGAGCTCATTTGGGGGGCATTATACTGTATGGGAGCTGATATGGAGGGCACTATACTGTGGGGAGCTCATCAGGGGAGCATTATACTGTGTGGGGGCATTATACTATGGGGGCTGTTGGGCAAGGCATCTGGGCATAGGCGCGCGCGCAGGGGTCTGAAGATGGTGGTGTTGGGGAGGGGTAGGGGGGCCCAAGCTGAATTCTTGCACCCGGGCCCATGAGCCTTTAGCTACGCCCCTGAAGATACACATATATTTATAAAACTGAATGTGCCAGAAAAACATAGAAATAAGGCATGCAGAGGAGTACAAAGAATGGCAAAGTCACAGCACAGGGGATCGTAGTGTTGCAGATTAGGTGAACATGAAAAGCAGGTGCGTAACTAGGAAAGACTGGGCCCCAGAGCAAACTTTTGACTGGGTCCCCCCTACCCTCCCCTGGGTGCCACACACAACCCCACCTGTAAATTGTTCGATATAGCCCCCCGCCCCTGTAGATAGTGCCGCACAGCCCCCTTGTAGATAGTGCCATACAGCCCCCCTGTAGAATCTGCAATACAGCCCCCTGTAGATAGTGCCATAGAGCCCTCCTGTAGATTCTGCCATACAGGCCCCCCTGTAGATAGTGCCATACAGCCCCCTGTAGATACTGTCATACAGATCCCCTGTAGATAGTGCCATACAGACGCCATGTAGATAATGCCATACAGACCCCCTGTAGATTATGCCATACAGACCCCCTGTAGATTATGCCATACAGACCCCCTTGTAGACAGTGCTCTATAGCCCCCCTGTAGATAGTGCCATACAGCCCCCCACCTCCCTCTTATAGATAGTGTCATACAGCCCTTGTATACAGTGCCACCTACCTCACCCTTGTAAAATAAAATAAAAAACTGGTGCTCACCTAGGCCCCATTCCCGCGATGAACAGAGCTGCTGCACAATGCCGACGGGATCCTTGCGTAGGCCGGTGTGATCCAGTGACGGCGTGATAGCTCCCTGCTCTGCCATAGTGTTCAATAGTATCTGCGTCCTAGGGATGTGGCATCGCTAGCGTTGGTGCATAGGGGAACCCATGCTGCAGGCCCCGTAGCAGCCGCTATGGCTGCTACATCGGTAGTTACGACACTGATGAAAGCGTTCCTGAAGAGATGAGTTTTCAGGCTGTAGCATGGGAGAAGTCTTAAACATTGAAACGAATTATGGTAGTAAATAGATGAGAGAAGTGATATACAGTAGGAAGGTGTAGCATTTTAGAAAGATTTGTGGATGTAGAAGTAGTGGATTTGGAAATAGAGTTTTTAACATTTTTTTTCTACTATTATTATTACTATTATCATCATTATTTTTCAGAGGAAACAGAAATCCAGCGTACTGAAATCAAAGGGGTTGTATGAGACTCTAAAAAGAAAGTCTGCTTTCTTTTCCTAGAAACAGTGCCACTCCTGTACATAGGCTGTTTCTGGTATTGCAGGTTGACTTGAATGGGGCTGAGCTGCAATACCAAACATATCACATAAAGTGGCGCTGTTCCTGGGGAAAAAAAAAGAAACCTTTTTCTAATCTTATACAACCGTTTAAATATTGTTGATAAAGACCGATCTAGCTTCAGCATTCAGGATAGTTAATGGTACACCACTGATTAGAAAAATTGGGGCCTATATTAGTGCGTTGAGTATGATGTAGGAGTCAAGATAATATGATTGGCAAGCTGTTTAATGAAAGACAATTCTGAGGACAAGCATTGTACTTTTGACAGCTTTTTCATTAATAAAGTACATGTTCATTTTTGCACACCATTCCAAAATGTACATATAGTTATTTTGTTCATTAAAATTTAAATAAATTTGCAAATATTTTTCATTACTTACCTTGTACTGATACATCACAGCCTATATTATTATCCAGTGCTGCATTCACAGTTCTGCAGGCTTCAGAGCTGAGACCTCCCAGCATTTTGTAGTTTTGCTGCTGATTTGTTCTTGGTGATTTTTATTCATTCTTTACACGCGGCAATGTGCACTTATCTGATATAGGAAAAGCTAATTATTCGGCTGGGTTCCCACGTAGCACAAACGCTGCAGAATTTCCGCAATGGAATTCTGTGCGGAAATTCCGCATCATTTAGGGTTTATCCACACACAACGGAATTGTTTCATAAAATTTCTGCAGCAATTCCTTTGAAAGTCAAAGGATTTCCGCTGCGGCAAAAACGCACCATTTCCTGCGTTTTTTGCGGCAGAAAATGGTGCATAAATTGCTGCATTTTTCCCAATGTTAGGAGATGGAGACATCTCCACTAAAAAACGCAGCAATTCTGGACACATTCCGTAGTAGGAGTAGGAATTGACATGCTGCGGTCAAAAAAATACGCAGCGCAGGTCAATTTCGGCTCGGAAATTTAACGGAGCGTGTGGATGAGATTTGTTAAATCTCATCTACTATGCTGCTGCTATATTCTGCTGCATACAGCCGAAATTCCGGCCGGAAAAAAATGCATCAATTCCGCAGCGTGTGGACGAGCCTTTGCAGTAGCAGCAAAGTGAATGAGATTTAGAAAATCTCATGCCCAGGCTGCGGAAAAAAAGTTTTTTAATTCCGCAGCATGTTAATTTATGCTGCGTGTTCTGTGCGGGAATGCTACGTGTTTAGCCCATAGACTTCAATTGGGGGGGCAGAAATTCTGCAACAGATTTATGTTGTTGCGGTTTTTAAAGCGTTTACGCAGCAGAAACGAACCACTGGAAATCCGCAGGTGTACATATATTTTGCTATAACCAATGTTTAACACTAAATCCGCAGGTGAAACCGCTGCGGAAAAATCGCATACAAAATCTGCACCTATCCTGCTTTTATGCAGCATTTTCTGCAAGTACACCGCAACAGTAGCTACACCAGAAAACGCTGCGTATTTTATATTTTCCGCCGCGGTTTATCGATGGCGGAAATTCCGCAGCCTCCCACTGCATTAGGATAGGGCTACACTTACATTTTTTATCGCTCACTACAAAAAAAAATCGCTGGAATAAATGCAAATCGGAAGCAGAACGCCTCCAAACATCTGCCCATTGATTTCAATGGAAAAAATGGTGTTCTGTTACGACGGGCCATTTTTTTACGCGACTGTTTTGAAAAAGAAGTACAGGTCACTTCTTGGGACGTTTTTGGAGCCGTTTTTCATAGACTGTATTAAAAACAGATCCAAAAACGGCCATAAAAAATGCAGCGAAAAACGCAGCGAAAATCACGAGTTGCTTAAAATACATCTGAAAATCAGGAGCTGTTTTCCCTTAAAAACAGTTCCGTATTTTCAGAAGTTTTTAGTCTTAGGGTATGTTCACACGCAAACTCAAAAACGTCTGAAAATACGGAGCTGTTTTTAAGGGAAAACAGCACCTGATTTTCAGTCGTTTTTTAAGCTACTCGCGTTTTTCGCTGCGTTTTTTATGCCCGTTTTTGGAGCTGTTTTCAATAGAGTCTATGAAAAACAGCTCCAAAAACGTCCCAGGTGACCTGCACTCCTTTTTCGAGGGTGTTTTTTTACGCGGCCGTTTTGAAAATGGCCCGTCGGAACAGAACGCCATTTGTTCCATTGAAATCAATGAGCAGATGTTTGGAGGCGTTCTGCTTCCGGTTTTTCTGACGTTTTTCAGATGTTTATGGCCCGCAAAACGGCCAAAAATAAGCCGTGTGAACATACCCTCACTCTATAGAAAAAGTTCATAGGTCAAGTTTAGAATGATGCTTGTCAACTGTTGCCTATCACGATTTGGAATTCAGCAGTGAACTGAAAGGCCTCATGCACACGACTGTAGCCGTGTGCACGGCCGTGATTTTCGGGTCGGCCGGCTGCGGATTGTCAGCCGCAGGCCGCCCGCAAATCGCGGGACATGCACATGGCCGCCGCCATTGTTTTCAATGAGCCCGGGCCGTGCAAGGACCGCAAAAACTACGGTCGTGTGCATGGCCCCATAGAAAAGAATGGGGCCGCAATTCTCCCGTGGATTTTCGCGGGAATTTCGGCCGCAAAAACACGTTCGTGTGCATGGGGCCTAAGGCCTGATTCAGAGGAACGTGTCGGTTTTGCGTCTGCAAAAAATGGACCGTATTTCATGCTTTTCAGTTCTGTGTGGTATCAGTTCCTGTTTTTTTTTGGTTTTTTTCTCATCATTTCTTTAGCAACTGGTGCGTGAAAAACATGGACAGCGTGCGTGTCCGTGTGCTGTCCAGTTTTTTAATGGATAGCTCACGGCCGTATAATACGCTCGTCTGAATCAGGCCTAACGGTCAGTTCACACTGAGTATTTTGGCGCTGATTTTGACATGGAAATCAGCGCCAAAAAAAAGCTGAAATTTATTTAAATAGGAGACTGCAGCGTTTTTCTCCCGGGTGGCTTTTGGCTGCTCATGGGAAAAAAAAGTGCCATGTTCTTTCTTGCCGCGGTTTCTGCCACTGATCTCCCATTGAAATCAATGGGAGGCAGAAAAGACCTGCGGCACTCATTTCTGAC
This sequence comes from Rhinoderma darwinii, assembly GCF_050947455.1. NCBI lineage: Eukaryota > Metazoa > Chordata > Amphibia > Anura > Rhinodermatidae > Rhinoderma > Rhinoderma darwinii. The sequence continues at coordinate 166,485,778 of NC_134690.1, read as the reverse complement.
CATTTTTTGCTGTCTATCTTGCCCGCGGTCCTTGCATTAGATTTAAGGACCACAGGCAAAAATACGCAAGCGCAGGCAGTTTAAAATCTGCCTTAAAATTCCTGAGGGAATTCTGAGGCAGAATTTTCTACCCGCAAAAAACTGTGTGAACAGGGCCTAAAGATGGCTATACACATAAGGCCGGATTCAGACGAGCGTGTTCGCTCCGTGATATATGAAACGTATGCTGGCAATATTTCCCGGACCGAACACACTGCAGGAAGCCAGGCTCTTATGGTCATAGTTATCTATAACGCTAGGAGTCCCCGCCTCGCTGCAGGAAAACTGTCCCGTACTGTAATAATGTTTTCAGTACAGGACAATTTTACGCAGGGAGGCAGGGACTCCTAGCGTCATAGATAACTATGACGTTAGGAGCCTGGCTCTCTGCAGTGTGTTCGGTCCAGGAAATACTGCCAGCATACGGTACGTATATCACAGACCGAACACGCTCATCTAAAACTGGACTAAGAAAATTTGGCAGAAATGGCTGTCCATCACCTGTAAAATTACCTCAAATGTCGTGAAGGCCGATGACAGACTTCTGTCTAAGTTGAAAAATTTAGGCTGTGGTTTGCCAAAACTACTTGTGTATTGTCAGATTGTGTGCAAACCTAATCGGCTAGTTTTGTCGATTCTGTAGCTGGTGAATCGTTCGCATTGTAGCCGATCAGTATTTTAGATGTATAGCCAGCTTTAGGCCGGACTCCCACGTAGCGTAAACACTGCGGAATTTCCGCAACGGTGTTCTGTGTGGAAATTCTGCAGCATTTACAGTAGCAGCAGTGGATGAGACACAACAGATCTGATGCTCACGTTGTGGAAAGAAAATGCAGCGTAAACGTTAATAAATTGACCTGCGGTGCGGAATTTAATTGCTGCGATTTTGTTGATTTTCTGTTGTGGGTTTACCCCCATTGAATTCAATGGGGATGCAAAACCCGCAACAGAAAGTCAAGTGTTTTGACTTTAGCGGCGGAATCTCAGCGATTACGCCGCAAAAATCGCAACTCCGGAAAACAAAATAAAATCATACTTACCCAGAACGCTCTCCTTCTTCCTGCAGTCCGGCCTCCTGGGATGACGTTTTATCCCATATGACTGCTGCAGCCTATCACAGGCTGCAGCATCACATGGAATGGAACGTAATCCAGGGAGGCCGGAGCGAACGTCAAATCAGGGAGGGGGTAAGTATGGCCGCTTTTTTACGCAGCGGAAATTTGGTCCGAAAAACCGCACCACAATGTGGTGCGATTTTTCAGTCGGATGGTGCTGCAGGTTCCAGGTCGGATACGCTGCATGATTTTTACACAGTGTATCCGACCTGTGGGAACCCGGCCTAAGGGTGTATTTAGATGAGTTGGTTTTTTTTTCACTTTTTTGCCACAATTGTAATAATACCAAACTTGCTCTAGTAAAATATAATTCTACCTGACCAATTGCCACTAAATTATCTATCTGTTTATCAATGAGTGTCCCTACGCATTTCTGCACCCAGTTTGTATGAACGGTGCATCCTCAGGGGTCACAGAAGATTAGATTGCATTGCATATATCCGGGCTGTACTGTTTATGTACTGTATATCCTAACCCGGTTTATATGTATCACAGTGTAAAGTTTTTTAGCCGGACAGCACTGAAAAGTGCTGTATCATGTGTCCTGGTGAGCGAACGACACTGATATCTGGCCGCTCGCGTGCCGGGAGAACGCTGAGTACAAAAAGGCTTTACCCTGCCCACTGGGCGGCATCCTCGGAGCTGCCAGCCAGTCACCGTGTGAGACGTTCTGCACGACGTCTGTGACTAGTGCCCCGCCCACCTGTCATAGAGCCGCCAATCAAGTAGTCGGACGTCTTATCGTCCCTAGTTATCGAGGGAGCATAGGCGGCCATTAACTCTTTATTGACGGTAAGAATATGAGTTGAACATTAATAATTTCACAGAGAGGTATAACTAAGAGAGAACAGGCGATCCATCCACCATCCCACTACGCTGATGTACTCTTAGTTACTGAACTAAAAATACCATAGTGATAATGCAAACCGCTTCTAGACCACTGCTAAAGGTATATGATGCAGATAAAATGTAAACATGAGTAGAGCGTTCAGTGGATCTATAAAGGTTGCCCTATATCGCAATTATGTAGCATGTCATTAAAGGGAACGTGAACGAAATATGCTCATTGAGGCCCAGTGGGTTAACGGTTTCCATCCTAAATATCCACTGTGCCTTTTTTTGCAGAATATGTTTGTTCCAGTTTCCACCCCTGCCTGATGGTTGTATAGATTCCATTCCCTGAAATCTAATGACTGTATGGTCCCCCTGATGGGATTCCCACACGTGACGGGATACAGGAGTATCTTTTTTCCTCAAGATATCACAAATGTGGTCCCTAATCCGTCTCCTGAATTCCCTTTTCGTTTTACCAATGTACTGGAGATTACAAATGCATGTAATGAGGTATACAACCCCCTTTTGTTTTGCAGTAGATGAAGGATCTATTTTCATAGAATTTCCCTGTGGACTTGCTCATAAATGTTTTGCTTGTATAGATAGAATCACAAGCTTTACATTTCCCACTAACAGATAATTTAGTGGCAATTGGTCAGGTAGAATTATATTTTACTAGAGCAGGTTTGGTACTATCAGATGGAAATAGAGCCTCAACCCTCTCTTTTTTTCCCTGTGCTCTAAATAATCTGAATCTTGTTTGTGCCTGATACTAGTTAGGGTATGTTCACACGGCAGCGTTCATTACGGCTGAAATCACGGAACTGTTTTCAGGAGAAAACAGCTCCTGAATTTAATGGACGTAATGGCATGTTGCCGGCGTTTTTCACAGCGTCCATTACGGACGTAATTGGAGCTGTTTTTCTATGGTGCCAATGGAAAACGGTTCCAATTACGTCCCAAGAAGTGACAGGCACTTCTTTGACGCGGGCGTCTTTTTTGACCGTCGGCACAGAACATCGTAAAGCCCATTCAAATGAATGGGCAGATGTTTGCCGGCGCATTGGAGCCGTATTTTCGTACGTAATTCGAGGTTAAAACGCCCGAATTACGTCTGTAAATAGGGTGTGTGAAGCCAGCCTTACGTTGGCATACTTGCCCATTTTTTAACTTTGTATAGAAATAAAAGTTAATTTTAAACGTTCTCTCAGGCAGTGATACTTATTAATAATTTGAACGAATACTTTATTTATCAAGAATAGTGTAATAAATTGTAATAAAAGCAGTAAAAAAAAAAAGTTTAACAACAATGATGCGGTTTTGCCTCAGTTATGAAATTGCAATGAAAACCACAAACAAAATTACTCATGTGAATACACCCTAAGGGTATGTTCACACGCAGTAGCAAAATACGTCTGAAATTACGGAGCTGTTTTTGCCTGAAACAGCTCCTGATTTTCAGATGTTTTTTAACGACTCGCGTTTTTCGCGGCGTATTTTACGGACGCTATTGGAGCTGTTTTTCAATGGAGTCAATGAAAAACGGCTCCAAAAACGTCCCAAGAAGTGTCCTGCACTTCTTTGACCCGGGTGTTTTTTTACGCGCCGTCTTTTGACAGCGACGCGTAAAATTACACCTCGTGGGAACAGAACATCGTAAAACCCATTGCAAGCAATGGGCAGATGTTTGCAGACGTAATGGAGCCGTTTTTTCAGGCGTAATTCGAGGCGCAAAACGCCCGAATTACATCTGAAAATAGGTTGTGTGAACATACCCTATGATCACTCAGTAAAGATTTGGTGCAATTGTTGTGTAATAAAAATAGGATTAGAAACATCCTAAGGCCAGGATCACACATGCAGTTTTTAGTCCACTTTTTGAGTCACTCTTGTGTTTGGCTAAAAAACACTGAGCCAAAAACTCCATCAAAACTATGTGTGTATGATCCTGGAATTAAGGCCTCATGCACGCGACCGTAGCCATGTGCACGGCCGTGATATTTGGCTCGGCCGGCTGCGGAGTGTCACCCGCGAGCCGCCAGCAAATCGCGGGCCGTGCACATGGCCACGTGCATTATTTTCTATAAGTCTGGGTCATGCACGGACCGTGGAAACCACGGTCGTGTGCATGGGCCTATTGAAATGAATGGGGCCGCAATTCTCCCGTGGATTTTCGGGGGAATTGTGGCCGCAAAGGCACGTTCGTGTGCATGGGGCCTTAGGCTGGAACCATAGGTGCAGTTTTTGTGGCGTTTGTTGAGCCAAATATAGGTGTGGATCAAAAAAGAACAAGTATAAAAAGGAAGGACTGATACTTCTCTCTTTTGTATCCACTCATATATGTGTCTCAAAATCTGCCACAAAAACCGCATGTGTGATTCCAGCCAAAAGGAGGAGAAATTAAAAAGGATGATATATAAACAAATTATTTTTCTTTTTGTAACAAATTTCAGTTTTCAGTTGAGGAAAAAAAGTAAAGCAATGGTTGTACAAAGCTACTGTGTAGATTATATCCGTATATAATATATCAAATTTAAAAAATAACCACACGCTTTAAAACATGTCTTTGTATACTGTACAACTACCATTATACATGCCAAGGAAAAAAATGCAGTTTAGCAACATACTGTAACAGTGATTACTCTGGTGTAAAATAGCAAAACTGAGATTTTCCGCAAATTTAAGTGATTTGCATTTGTAGTTTTCCATTACAGTTGTCTTGTCGCTAGCATTAGTTACCACTAGAGGGCAGAATTTTTACTGATTCTGCACATATAAAGTGTATAATTCCTTGATGCTGCTAAAAGGTTCCTTACATCATTTGATGTGTGCTGCTGTTAATAAGGCACAAGGTTAAATCTTTCACTTAGAATTTGTTTACATTTTAGGTTTCAACTTGGATTATATTCTCTAAAATTACTTTAATCTATGAGATTATTGGATAATTTATTACTAGCTTCTTCACAGAAAGCAGAAGTAGGTTAAAACATGCTCACAATGACATTGGTTGACAAGGTATGCTTCATGTAACTTCTCATTTTGCACATTTTTTTTAAAAAAATAGAAAAATTCTAAATATAAAGTTCAGGATTTCAGGATGGCTGAATGTATCGGTAATTAATGTCTCGTCTCTCACAGATTCTGGTGGACCTAGGCTCGAAGAATGGAAAAGGTTTATACAAAGCTCGTGTTCGAGTGTATATAGCTGGAAAGTCTTCATCTTTTATCAGTCTGGTAGGTCTGGACAACAGTTCGTTCTACCGTAGTATGCCAGGAATCATTGCACTTTCAATGGACCGACTAAAAATTTAAGACTGACAACATCATAAAATGACAGGGATGGAAGAGATCGCCATGATCAATACAGATGTGGACACCAAAAAAAACTTGTCTTGTTCATTCAAGGAACTTAAAGGGAAGACTCGAGTGTCCTGCCACAATCCAATGCAAATGTAATCAGCATAAGAGGCTACGAAATGCTTCAACAGCCCCACAAGACAACGGGGATCCTGACTATAGAGATTTGCACTTAAAAGAAATTGAGGTTTTCTTATTTAATTAACCAAACGTTATCAGGTTATTACAGCAATGACAACTATGGGTTAATCTGAACATTATAAAGACACCGAAAGGATCTATTGAGTTCATTGCTACATAATGAGAGAGAAGACTGTACACCAAATTTACATTGTATAATACTAGATATAAAATGCACTTGACTGACCAAAGTTTTTGTTATTTTTTTATAATTTTGTATTACCGCCGTTTGTGAAAGGTAAGCAGATAGTATGCTCCTCGGCTGCCAGTTATAGCACATTATTAACACAAGTTCTAAAAAGAAGGGGCTTTGTATACAAACCATAATAAAATAATGACACAGTCTTCTAGCTCTTGACACGCCATCGTGGCTACTTTTTTTTATTTAAAAGGTAAGACCACATATCAAACCGCAGTACAAAATGGGGAAGTACAAAACAATATTACATACAGCAAATAGTACAGCAGTACCGAGTGTACGAGGTCAATTTTAAACAAAAACATACAGATATATTACTTTACATATCAGTAAGTGTATAATCAAAAACAAAAACTAAACAAAACAGCCTTTTCTTATCAGAAGAAAATGTAAGAAAAAAATTAGGTGAGGACCAGTCAATAGCAGCAGTTAACGGAAAAACGGGGGAACCGCAGAGAGACGTCAGCCAATGCCAGACCCAAGCAATTTGAACAATGGCAATTTATGAGCTAGTATGAGGGTTGGCTATCCAAGAGCTCCACACTTTTAGAAATGTATCTAGGAACCCACGTGCTTTATAAGTAAGCTTAAATAGTGGAAAGGTAGAATTAACCAACACAATCCATGCTTACAATGTAGGAACCTTTGGATGTTTCCCATGCAGGAGTATCGTGTTTTTTTAGCATAGAGTGTCATGAGAGATCTAACAGCAAGAGTAGGTATAATCTCTTCGACCAATAATAAAAGGCAAGTTCTGGGATCAAGTATACGAGGAAGTCCTACTTTAAGCTCAAGAAATTTGAATACCTCAGCCCAGAAAGTATTAATAATCGGACATTCCCAGAACACGTGCAGGAAAGAGCCCTCAGCTCCGTGGCACTGTGGAGAGGCAGGAGTAAGTATACGTCCCATTCGAAATAATTTGGAAGGGGTGTAGTAAGTTTGATGGAAAAATTTCAATTGTATAAGTCGGTCACTTGTAGATATCAAGGGGCCTGTTAGAGCGGATAGCATTTCCTTATGATCGTCTGTAGATACAGAGGAAAGCGTCTGAGACCAACAATCTAAGGCTCTATCAAGTTTATTAGAAGATACAGGTAATAACTGCCCATAAAGTGTGGACAATGGTTTAGCCAACATCGCCTGCGTCACCCAATCCTCCATCAGGGATGTACATAGTCTGACATTATATCCTGCAAACTGCGACCACAGAGCATGTCTAAGCTGGAAATAGCGGAACCTGAGATGAGTTGGGATCTGGTGTTTGGACCAAAGTTGCGCAAAAATAGCTATTTTATCATCCTCTACTACAGCCTCTAAGGTTAATATACCCATAGTTGCCCACTCATTAGGGTTAGGAAGACTCCTCAACTGCAGCAGAAGCGGGTTATACCACTATGTGTCTAAGTATGTCTCCAGTTCAGATGGAGTATTTGAGACCTTAGAGGAGTATAAATCAGAGTAAAATTTAGGAAAGGTGTCATTAAGGTTCAGAGGTTCACTAACAGGCATCCCAGAACAGAATTTCCAAAATGGGGTTCGGGGTAGTGTCCTCTCTAGCCAAGTTAGCCAACAAAAGACCATTCTTATCGCTGTGTTCAAAAACCCTCTGCTAGGAGTACAACGTTATCTTTCTGGTGAGCTCCGTCAATAAAAGGGTATATTCACGTTGCTTTGCTGAAAAAGCAGTAAAGGCTGAGGAGTCCCTAGTCCTGAGATATTCCGCCACAACCAGCTCAGCCTCCAAGGCCATACGTTGCTTGGCCAGGCTCCTCCTATGTGAGGATATTGCCCATATAATCACCCCTCTGGTATATGCCTTAAAGGAGTCCCATACTAGATTGTTATCAGTTGAACCTGAATTAATATTCCAAAAATCTGTAATTTCTCTTTCCAAGGAGGTTACAACCTCAGCACAAGAGAGCCATAGGGGACTAAATGTACAGATCTTACGCCTTGCCATTTCAGGTAATCCCAAAGTGACCATGAGGGGAGAGTGGTCCAAAATTCTCAGAGGAATGTACTGTAATGTCCGTGGCTGCAGGCTGTCAGCTCCAATCCCCTCCTGACAGCGGCAGCCACGAGTCGGCAAGCGCTGGCCCCAGCTTCCTCCTCAGGAGATGCCAGCGCTCGCTTCCACTCACCTCAGCCGGATCCCGTAGGGTGCGCGCGCACGCTCATGCCCGCTCTTAAAGGGGCAGCGTGCCTACCGGACTTTTGATTAACTTTGACCTGTGAGTACCCTGGACTATAAGAGGGGTCCAGCCCCCTGCTTCTATGCCTGAGCGTTGTTGATGTTTCCTAGTTTGTCTATGTGATGGCCTCCTAGTGTGTTTCCTGTACCTGTACCTGCTCCAGTTCCTGTTCCTTGCATTCCATACCATCCTGGTCGAGCACTGTGCTGTGCCAAAGTCGTGTCGTGCTGTATTTCATGTCTGACATTCTTCACCTCGCCTGACGTCTACCTGCTACCTAGTCCTAGCTGAGCCTGCCCTGCTGCTGTCTGAGCTGCCACAGGTACCTATACGAACTATAGACATTCACCAGCGCCCTGTAGGCCAGGTGCCTTACCGCCAAGGCGGTACGGCCCAGTGGGTCCACAGACCCTTCGTTACATGTACTGTGCGTCTATCACAAACACCAGAAAAGCATCATTACCAAATACCAAATCCAATTCTGGAAAAGGGCTTATATGCGGGTGAGTGGCATGAATAAGCTATTGAATGAGGGTAGCGAGCCCACCTAATTCCTATAAATTATGTTTTGCAGCCCAGTTAGCGAAGGGGGTATCACAGCCCGGAACTCCCCCCAGTTTATCTAAGTTAGAGCACATCAAAAGATTGAAATCCCTGAGAAGCAGAAGGGGAGCAGGACCAAACATCGCTACCAGCAGCATTATGTCAGATGGATGTAGTTGGAGGGGGATTATAAACATTAAGTATAATGAAAGATGTAAAATGTATCTAACACGACAACACAATGAACCTCCCCCTAGGATCAGTTTTAACAGATGCAACATAACATTGCGATGATTTGTGGACTAGAAAAAAGACCCCACAGGCGTTTTTAGAATAAAAAGCATGTCTGACCCATGGTCGTGCAAGAGCTCGCAATTTGGGACCAAGTAAACGGGTCTCTTGCAAAAGTATAATCTGCGGGTTGTGTGTGGAGAGTGTCACGGACACAGGGTATGTGGACCCACTAGGCCGCTCCGCCGTAGCGGGGAGGCAGCTGACCAGGTCACAGTCTATGCGAAAGTCAATGGCAGACAGTAATGCTTGGGTACCTGAAATAGTCCGGACGGTGGCTGTGGCTACAGCACAGATGGAGGCTGGTGCGGTAGGTGGCGCCAGACGTGGCGGGCAGTATGCGATGAAGCAGATGACACTGGACGTTGCAGACGACACTGGACGTGGCAGGAGACACTGGACGTGGCAGGAGACACTGGACGTGGCAGAAGACACTGGATGTGGCAAACGACACTGGACGTGGCAGAAGACACTGGAAATGGCAGAAGACACTGGATGTGGCAGAAGATACGACTCCAACGCTGGTAGGCACAGGAACTGGAACAATATGGAATACAGGAACGGGTAACAGGACACGGGTAACAGCTGGAACGGGAAACACTAAGGGACCATTTGCGAGACAGACTGGGATAGACTAACAACGCTCAGGAAAGGATTAGAAGGCCTGGGGCCTTCTTATAGACCAGGAAATCGTGGCAGTTGATGATGATGACGACTTCCTATCTGCGCGCGCTGGCCCTTTAAGGCCGGGCGCGAGCGTGCACGCGCACCCTACGGGAAACAGCCAAACGGAGCGGAAGTGAGTGCTGGCGTCTCCTAGGAGGGAGACGGGGACCAGCGCTCACGGATCCATGGCTGCGGGCGTCGGGAGGTGAGTAAACCCGACGGCCCGCGGCCATGGACGCTACAGAGAGAAAATGAAAGGACCTTTAAAATGTGTCATTAAGTCCCCGTACATTCCAGGAGATAATTTTAAGATGGTTTAACGTCTCCATGAATGGAAGTTAGGTCAAAACAGACCCGGATAGTAACAATACACAGGGGTGGAACATAGAGGCCATGTCCCCTTTGGGAAATTCCGACTACAGCACTCCCAGAGATCAGTTCACCCGTCCACATGGTCAAAAAATTTACATACAAATAAAAAGACAGGTATGAAAGGCAGTAACAAAGAAACCCAACCCAAACCCACCCTACCCATTCCCCCGAACTTGAGACAGGTTTTCTACCCAAATGCAACATGTAGCAAAATACAGAAACAAAACTACAAGGTATGCTTAAATGGTTAGCAAAAGGGGGCAACCCCCTTCCCCAAGAATGCACTAAGGATACATAAATAAAGCCAATAGGCTCAATAGAGCTGCGACATGGAAGACAGGAGTATTACAGTAATTTATCCAAGTCCTGGTATATATCCCAACATCCATCACGACTGAAGACATCAGCGAGCAGAATCAAAATCTTCATAGAAGACCAAAGTTAGTTCCAGCAGCACGCAAAGTGCTTTGCAGCATATTTCTTTAGGCCAGGCCTTTAACCTTGCCCAATCCTTATCCATACACACACAGTTCAGCCCACACAGTATAATGCCCCCATAGTGCTTCCCCGCAGTATAATGCACGTATAGTGCCTCCCACACACAGTATAATGCCCCTAGTAGCCCAGCACATAGTATACTATTATAATGCCTCAATAGTGGCTTCACACAGTATACTGCCCCCCTATTGCCCCCTATACAGTATAATGCTACCATAGTGCCCCCACACAGAATAATGCCCCCATAGTGGTCCAGCACACAGTATGATGCCCCTGTAGTGGCCAGGTGTCACAGTGCGAGGTGTGAACCCACTGGGCTGTTCGATAGTTCAGCGAGAGTACCTGAGGCAATCGTAGGCAGTGGCGAGGCGGGCACGTCCAGGACCAGGCGGCGGGAAGTCGTCCGGTGAGGCGTAGCAGGTCAGTGTAGGCTGTAGCACAGCACGGCAATAGCACTAGGTAGCACGGAAACAGGATACGGGATACAGGAGCAAGGTACACTGGGAGGCTGGAAGACACTGGGAGACCATAAGCAAGACGAACAATGGAAAACTAACAACGCTCTGGCAAAGGGCAAGAGGGCAGAGCCCAGGGCATCCTAGGCCAGATTGCAGTTTTACTGCAAAAACGCGCGCATTGGCCCTTTAAGGCTGTGCGGGCACGCGCGCTCGCCGGAGACACTCGGAATCTGGAAGTGAGTACCGGCGCCTGACTGGGGGACGACGCTGCAGGGAGGTAAGCTGTCCATGGCCACGGCTGTCGAGGTTAACGACCGAACGACGGGCCGTGGCCATAGACGTTACACCAGGCACACATTATAATACCCCCATAGTGCCCCACACTGTATAATGTCCGAATAGTGACATCTCACAGTATCATGCCACAATAGTGGCCCCCACACAATATAATGCCCCCATAGTGGCCCAGCATACAGTATAATGCCCCCATAGTGCCCCCTCACAGTATATAGCTTTTATTGTGTCCCAGCACACATAATGTCCCCATAGTGGACCCCCCACAGTATAATGCCCCCATAGTGGCTGACACACAGTATAATGGCCCTATAGTTCCTCCCCAAAGTATAATGCCCTCATAAATGCATCCAACACAGTGTGATTCCCCTATAGCTTCCCCAACCCAGTATAATGCTCCACTGGGCTGCTCCTAAACAGTATAATGCCCCAATAGCTGGCCACCAGTATAATGCCTTCATAGCGCCTAATAAAAATAATTAAATAAATACTCACCTTGCCCCGTTCCCTTGACGAGTGGAGGAGATCACTTTGCAGGTCTCCTTCAGGCTGTGTTCTGCGTGGCTTTGCACAGGCATGTGTGATGACGTCACTGTGTTGCGCCTGTCTGCAACAAGCCACTCACGGCTGGCGTTACCTAGTAAATGGTGGAGAAGGGAGCTGACAGCTCACTGCTCCACCATTGGGTTCAACTCTTTGGATCCTGAATACTCAGATACAGTTGAAACCGCTGACAACACCACCCGAAGTCTGAGACTGTACCCCTGGTGTACCCCTGGCTCCGGGACGGTTGGAAGGTATGCATTCCTTTTTGGTGGTGCTTATGTTTTTGCATTTTATTTAAAATGTTCTGGAGGTTTTTATGATCTTATAAGTAAATATGTTATATCATAAAATGATGTTTGAGTATAATTTTTTGGGGATTTAATGCTAACAGGGGCAGAGCAGGAATGATCTGGGCCCACAAACTTCACCACCCAAGTAATGATGCACTTTTATTTATTTTCCTTTTCCTTTACTTCATTTGAAATGTTATTTATGTTAGTTTCTCATGATCAACTTAGATCAGATCATAATTAAGCTTAGATCATCATTCAGGAGATGGAGCTGTCAGAGAGCCCGTCTGTGGGATTATACAGTGAACGTCATTCTGCAGCCTGCTATGTATTGGAATACATGCAGGCTGCAGAACGAAAATGGTAAAGACTTTTTAATAAAAGCAAATCACAAAAATAATTTTCAGCCCAAAATACACGCAATAAAATAACCTGAAAAAAATATTTGTCCTAAAGATACCTTTAAGTTCCTAAGACATTTTTTTTTTGTAAAAAATTATTTATTTAGTCACTTGTGTGTATCCTATTTATGTATGGAGATGTTGATAAGGTACTGTTCTACCTATTTCTTTGTATCTATGTGTTTTCATGACGGCTCACCTGGGGTCTTTATTGGTGTTATTAACCATAATCATCCCAATGTGCAGCATAATTGTAGATGGTATGAGATAGAATTTAGAGAGAAAATTTCTAATAAGGAAACGGGGAAATGTAATTGACCATAAGTAAAGAGATGACGCAAATTGTTCCTTATAATGGCTATTTATCTGCCACATTAATGGTATAATCATGAATGCAAATGAGATAAGTTAACTATTTTGAATGGGCTCAACTAACCAAATCTGATTAATGCCTGAATGGTAAACTGAGGTGGTCAATAAACTATTGGTGTATGTATGTATATTGGGACACACCTCTTAATCATTGAATTCAGGTGTTTCATTCAGTCCCATTGCCACAGGTGTATAAAATGTAGCACCTAGCCATGCAGTCTGCCTTTACAAATATTGTGAAAGAATAGGTCGTTCTAAAGAGCTCACTGAATTTGAGCGTGTTCCTGTAATAGGAAGTAAGTTTGTGAAATTTCTTCCCTCCTAGATATTCCACAATCAACTGTGAGTGATATTATTGTAAAATCAAAGCATTTAGGAACAACAGCAACTCACTTGCAAAGTGGCAGACCATATAAAGTTACAGAGCGGGGTTGCTGAGTGCTGAGGCGCATAGTTCATAAGTCACCAACGCTCTGCTGACTCAATAACTGCAGAGTTCCAAACCTCCTCTGGTATTAACATCCACACAAAAACTGTGCCCTGGGAGTTTCATGAGATGGGTTTCCATGGCCAAGCAGCTGCATGTAAGCCTTACATCACCAAGTACAATGCAAGGCATCAGATGTAGTGACATGATGCACGCCACCACTGGACTCTGGAGCAGTGGAAATATGTTCTGTGGAGTGACTAATCGTTCTTCTCTATCTGACAGTATGATGGACGAGTCTGGGTTTGGGAAATGCCAGAAGAATGTTATCTGCCTGACTACATTGTGCCAACTGTTAAGTTTGGATAATGCTATGGTAGTATTTTTTAGGGGTTGGCCTAAGCTCCTTAGTTCCAGTGAAGGCAAATCTTACGAAAAGTCTGTAGGAATAAAGCTAGGCCCGAGAATACAGATCCCTGTCATTTCAAGATGGGATTCACCCATGCCAGGGCCTTGCCAGTGAGAAGGGAAATGATGAACGCTACCTTGGCCACATCAGATCGGAAGCGATGAGCTTGCAGCCTAAAATGAATGATATATTGGTTGAGGAAACCTCTACAGGCTCTTGGGTCACCGTCATAATGAGGCGGAAGAGGCGACGAATCTGTGGATCCGGAACAGACAGGACTAGTGACGGGCAGTGGGACGGCAGCAGCATCCGGAAGAGGAGCAGGAAGTTGATCCAGTCAGGCGATGATGCAGTTTACAGCCACGAGAAGTTGATCCTGGCGTGAATGAAGGTCACGCATATCTGTTTGAATAACCTGAACTGCGATCTTGGATCGGCCAGCGGGTTCCATGGCCTGAGCGTACTGTCACAATCTAGCGGTATGTGGACCCACTAGGCCGCTCCGCCGTAGCGGAGAGGCAGCTGGCCAAGTCACAGTCTATGCAAAAGTCTATACAAGTTCGTAGCACAAGGGTACCTAGATGTGGCAGGGTGCACCAGAAGGTATCTGGAGTGTCAGATGACACCAGACGTGGTGTATACCAGCAGGCGTGGCAGGTTGCGCCAGATGTGGCGGATGATACCAGGGATGACAGATGACACCAAACGTGGTGTATATCAGCAGGCATGGCAGGTTGCGCCAGACGTGGTGGATGATACCAGGAATGGTCTATAACTGCAAGCGGCACAACAGGACTCCAATACTAAACAGGCTCGGGAACAAAACAGCACGGGATACAGGATACAGGTAGCAGGGCACGGGAACACAGGTACCATTTGCAATACGAACACGGGAAAACTACAACAACGTTCAGGCAAGGAGTATAAGGGCAGGGCACTTATTATAGTCCAGGGTGGTCTGGGAAATATTAATTAATTACATATGCAGGCGCTGACCCTTTAAGGCCGGGAACCAGGACGCGTGTGCCCCCTCGCGGACATTGCAGGACAGAGCGGCTGGCCACAGGAAGGAGGTCTGCAAGCAAGGTGAGGCTGCGGTCCGTTACATTACAGCTATACAGTGCAGCCACTACCAACAGACACTGCAAAAATAATATACTGTACACTGACTAAGCTGCAGTGTCATACAACGCCTCAGTAAATACCACCATACAATGCTCAAATAATACCAACATATAGTCACCAAATAACAGCTTCATGTATCATTTAAGAACAGTGCTAAATAATTTATAATAGGATTTAAGGTGGTCACAAATGCCCCTTCAGCATTGTTGGGTAGCACACACTTAAGGCCGGCCATGTGCAGAAGTCTATATCTGTAATGACTTTGAGGATATGTTCACACGCACTAATTACGGACGTAATTCGGGCGTTTTTGCCCAGAATTACGTGCGAAAATAGCGCCTCAATAGCGTTGACAAACATCTGCCCATTGAAAGCAATGGGCAGACGTTTGTCTGTTCACACGAGGCGTTTATTTACGCGCCGCTGTCAAATGACGGCGCGTAAATAGAAGCCCGCGTCAAAGAAGTGACCTGTCACTTCTTTGGGCGTAATTGGAGCCGTTATTCATTGACTCCAATGAATAGCAGCACCAATTACGTCCGTAATGGATGCGGCGTTCAAGCGCCTGCACATGCCGTTACGGCTGAAATTACGGGGATGTTTTCAGGCGGAAACATCCCCGTAATTTCAGCCGTTACGGACGCTGTCGTGTGAACATACCCTGACAGCGCAATCCCCAAATCAAAATTATATTAAGCTGTTGTGGGAAAGGCTTAATCGTAAGGTACAAAAAAAGTACCCATCAAGCTTATCCAACTTGCGTGAGGTGCTTCAGAAACCATGGAGCGAAATTCCTTCAAATTGACTCAACAAATTGACAGCTAAAGTTCCTAAGGTCCACAGGGCTGGAATTGCTGCAAATGGAGGATTCTTTGATGAAAAAACAAAGTTTGAAGCACTAAATTGCCATTTTCAAGTAGAAATTATTCTTTTTAGCCTTGTTATTGTCTTGATTATATTTTCTATTAATTTTGATCAATAAAAGTAGTTTTCATAGAAATTGTAACATTTTCTGAGTGGGCGTAAGAGGGGGCGTAAGGGGGAGGTACTGTTATGACTGCTGTCGCGGACTGCTGCCGCTCACCTTCGGCGAACGGCCGCGACCGCAACTTCCTGGCTATCTGCCAGCGTCTTCCTCCCTGGAGATGCCAGCTGGCGTGGCCTCCCCATTGTGTACTGTGCGATAGGGTGCGCGCGCTCGCTCATCCCCAGCCTTAATGGGCCAGAGCGTGCACTCTCTAAAATGTTCCCTAACCTATCCCCAGAGCACCCTGGACTATAAAAAGGGCTCTGCCCTTCCCCACCTTGGCCGGGCGTTGTTGTAGTTTGCCCAAGTTTGAATTGCAAATGGTCCCTTTGTGTTATCCTGCGCCCAGTGTTCTCATGCCCTGCTACCTGTATCCTGTATCCCATGCTGTGTTTAGTTCTTGAGCCTGTCTAGTGTTGGAGTCGTGCTGTGCCGCCTGCTGTTATACACAACGTCTGGTGTCATCTGTCATCCCTGATATTCTCTGCCACATCTGGCGCAACCTGCCACGCCTGCTGGTATACATAACGTCTGGTTTCATCTGCCACTCCTGGTACCATTCACCACGAACTGGCGCAACCTGCCACATGTAGCCCCATCCGTGCCAGAGCCTCTGCCATTGTCTGGACTATATCAGGTACCGTTATGCTACGAACTTTTATATAGACTGTGCATAGACTGTGACTTGGCCAGCTTTCTCTCCTCTATGGCGGAGCGGCATGGTGGGTCCACATACCCCTAGATCGTGACAGTATTGTTTGGGTATTTTAAATTAAATGTCCTTATTATTAATCTGAATTAATGTTATGCCTTAAAATAGATGAATGAAAAATTAGCTTTGGTTCCATGATCTAGTCCTCGACTTTACAAATATAGACCAATGAGCTGGAATTGGTGCCAACTTCACTGAAAGTTTTCTGGTATTCTGTCCACAATATTGTCAATAGGCTTTATAAAGGCTATAACACTAGCTCTCAGAGCTCTGGTGAAGATTCCCCTCCTGTAAAGCAATATTACATTTATTTTATGTACAGTTTTTATATGCACCAAATATAAATCTGATGATCTGCAATATAAGCCAATCTATACCATCCAGTGACTGATCTGCCCTTGTATCCCGCAGGCCCTACTGGCACTTTGATTTTTTTATTTTTTTTTCAGTTTATTCCTGGTATGTTATTTATTTTCTAGTGTTTTGCACCTGTCTCTGTCTGTCTACATTGCTGGGTCACATTTCCTTTTCATAGTCCCTTCCTTACTCTGAGCCCGGATGTGGAGGAAGGGCAGCAAAAGGGAACAGAGAAACTGCCCAAGGAAAAAGCGGTGGGATTGTGAATTATGGCACGATTATTGGCTATTGTCACACTGAGTATAGCTCTTTACTGTCCAGGTAAGGACTTCATGTTCAATGTTACATCTTCATATCTTAGTTGGTGTTTTTATGATCTAAATGACTAAAAAATTCATTTCATGGTTCAGTATTTACACAAATGTCACATTTATATCTACTATTAAAAGACGTACTTTGCATGTTACAAGTAAAATCACCATTTTCGTTTTTGCATGTTTTTAATGTATTACTGGTAAAATATAGATTTACCATTAACATTTCTAGGTTTTTGTGTAGCTGAATCATTTCTTTTTTAGGGCCTCTTATGTGTGGGTCAAACATAATTACTTCTATAGAAATGCACTAATGCTGGGTGATCTGGAAATGCATGTGTTAAAAAATATACTCAAGTGAGTTCTACAGAAGAGCTATTGCTAGTCTCCTAGTGTAACCTTGTACAGTGAATAGCTATAAGTCATTCCAGTGGGTATCGCTCCTCTTCATCAGACCTTAGAGAAAACAGTAGGATAAACTTCTAACTAGGAGCTAGCAAGCTAAGTTTTTCTTCACCAGAGGTAAAGGTTCTGTTTCCATCCCCCGTCCAAGGCAAAGGGGCTTGTTGGCAACCCGATGGCACCCAGCACCCGGAACACATGCCCTGGTAGCCCCGTAGTTACGTCCCTGGACAGATTAGATAGATAGATAGATAGATAGATAGATAGATAGATAGATAGATAGATAGATAGATAGATAGATAGATAGATAGATAGATAGATATTGATTTTAATTAGTTTAATTCTGGTTCCTGCCATCCCCAAGAATATGTAGGCTTAGTCCCAGTTCTGTGTGTAAGTGCAGCGTAGGGACCAACCTCATAGAGGTCGCCTTGTCGTGGCGGGTGGGCTCACACACTTTGATCAAAATGTGCACTAAGAACCTCACTATTGTAAGTAGATAGCTTTGGGGGCCTTACTTTACAACTATGCAAATGGAATTAGGAAGTTTGCTATGTTGGATTGCAACATACAAATACAATACACAGTAATTCTGTGTCTACATCTGCTGGTCGAAGTCCTTCCAAGTTCGGTTCTGGCTATAACCCACATAAATAAAATATATCAAGTATGTGTGTGCACATGTGTGACAATAGGAACAAGGCATGTGCAAATGTGAATATGTACAGTATAACAATGCAAATTAATGGTATGTAGATGCTCACAAAATGAGCTGAAGCTGAAGCCACACACTCTTAAACACACTTTGAACATAAAGAAGCCATCCAGAGCAGGACGAACAGTAATATCTGTCTTTGGTCCATCCAGGTTCTAAATCAGAAAGTGAAGAAGAACATTTACTGAGATATCTGTTTCAGGACAAGGGCTACAGGAAGGATCTCCGGCCTGTGGAAAGTCCTGATGATACAGTTGATATCTATATTGCACTGACTCTCTCCAATCTTATCTCGCTTGTAAGTCTATATGTTGTGCGAGGGGAGCCACGACCATTTTTTCATTTATTCATTGATTTTAAAACAAACACTAAACCTCCACAATGAAGTCTCTTTGCAGTTGTGTATAGAAATGATAAAGGGGTATTTCAGTTTCAGCAAATAAATGATTCTTTGTATAATGAAACATTATACCATGTTTCCAATATATTTTCTCTTTCAATTCCATATGGTTTTCAAGATCTCGACACATGGAAAATAAACAATATACGCTCTTATTTAATGGCAGCAAGCAGAGATCTTGAAAATCCTATGAAAATGATACAGAAAGTATATTGAAAAATTGTTTATCTCATACAAATAAATAACATTAATTTCATGAAACTGGCAGGCCTAATGACTGATATGACTAGGCAGACCATGGTCACTTCCATTACGGAGGATTTATTTGTCACAGGTCCCTTTAGAACAGTTTCACCTACTAGATTTTTCCTCTACTTTGTATTCCACCTACCTATTAAAACTGCTGAAAAGCCTGTCCATATAAATAATGCAGTACATAAACCAGTAGCGGCAAACGTTAGAAAAACCCAATTAATAGCTGCCCAGTGCAGGGTACCTGATAAATAGTGGACAATCCCTTTAAATTATTTTAATTTCATATCCTTTTTACCAAAAAACTTTATATTCATTGCAGAAAGAAGCGGATGAAACACTTACTACAAATGTTTGGGTTGAGCAGGTAAGTCAGTTACTAAAGGGTGTATAGGGTGATGATATGATTGGTGAGAACGTTGTAATTCAACATTGACACCAGATATTTTGTAATATAAAAATATGAATACGAATAAGTTCATAGTATGTGCACTATACAGGGCTCTATACAGTCATATAGTCAAGGCCTCCCCTGGCTATTTCCACATATCCTATCCTCTACCCGGTAACCCATGTCTATTTGATGGGCAACTGAGGGAGAATGTTGAAGAGGGAGGATGAAGATAAAAGGTCATATTGATTTTGTAATCTTTCGGCTGCCGTGGGAGGAAAGGAATAGGAGAGAATTTGATATTCAAGAATCTTTTCAGACCCATATTATGATATTTTATGGGTACAACAGAAGGCTAATTGTTACATGCCAAATGAATAAACCCTGTGTTCGCATGTTACCTTTATTATCACTGTGTGAGTCCCATGCAGTGGCCAAGGGCAACCTACAGGTGAGTCTGTGCCTTTTTGTTAAAGAGGCTTTGTCACCACATTATAAGTGCCCTATATTATACATAATCTGATCGGCGCTGTAATGTAGATTACATCAGTGTTTTTTATTTAGAAAACTATCATTTTTTACGGCGTTATGACAAATACTAGCTTTATGCTAATGAGTTTCTCAATAGACAACTGGGTGTTTTTTACTATATGACCAAGTGGGCGTTGTACAGAGGAGTGTATGATGCTGACCAATCAGTGACCAATCAGCCTCATACACTTCTCTCCATTCATTTACACTGCAGATCGCGATATAGCTATATCGCTATCTGCAGTCACATAAACACACTATAACGTTACTCAAGTGTCCTGACAATGAATATACATTACCTCCAGCCAGGACGTGATGTGTATTCATTCTCCTGACCACTTCTGTAGCGTCTCTGTGAGTTACAGCATAGCAGGCGTAGTCTCGCGAGATTACGCTGTAAGCTGTCATTCACAGCGAGACCTCGCTGTGCTGTGCTGTAAATCACACAGACGCTACAGAAGTGGTCAGGAAAATGAATACACATCACGTCCTGGCTGGAGGTAATGTATATTCATTGTGATGACACATGAGTAGCGTTATAGTGTGTTTATTTGACTGCACATAGCGATATAGCTATATCGCTATCTGCAGTGTAAATGAATGGAGAGAAGTGTATCACGTTGATTAGTCACTGATTGGTCAGCGTCGTACACTCCTCTGTACAACGCCCATTTGGTTATATAGTAAAACACGCCCAGTTGTCCATTGAGAAACTCATTAGCATAAAGTTAATATAGGTCATAACTCCGTCAAAAATGATCGTTTTTCTAAATAAAAAAACACTGCTGTAATCTACATTACAGCGCCGATCACATCATGTACAATATAGGCCACTTATAATGTAGTGACAGAGCCTCTTTAACTTTTTAGCCTGGGGCCCTAACTGCAGCACCGCCCGTATTACCCTGATGGCAGCCCTGAGCATGTATACCAGTCAGCTGTCCCAATTTGTAGATGGATAAATGTAAAGTTTAAGTGGAAGAAATATGATATGGATGGAATTAAGGGGATATTTCCTTTACATTTTGTAGTCTAAAAATTTAGAAGAAACAATTCTTGGGGCCATCAGGATAATTTTAAGTAACAATATGAATCTGAGTAGTAATAAATAATCACTTATGTGGATATATATGTTCTTCTAGTGTGATCATTTGTCAATTCTTTTTACAGGGATGGTATGATACACGACTGTCATGGAATAAGACAGAGTTCTATGGCATTGATATACTCAGAGTTACTCCGGACATGGTGTGGCAACCCAAACTAATCCTAGAGAACAAGTGAGAACAAAACAATGATATTTTATTACCCTATGAATTTCCGGTTTGATTTCACCATGGCCAAGAAGGGGAAGTATGGAGCAGGCTAACGGGCTGAGTCCGCTCCATACTCAGCGGGTGTCTGCTGTATGTTACAGCCAGGGCCAGCCATAGGTTGGATGGAACCCTGCGTAGGACTCTCTATTGCAGCCCACCACAAACCAAAAATGATCCACATATATATAGACACGCACATACTGGAACGTAAATGCTGTACATACATAAATGCACATATTTAGACATACAGGCAAATATATACACACACACACACATACACACACACGAGGCACGTATACACACACACTTAATGGAAAATATACAAATACATAAAGGTAAATATATAGAAATACAGGAAAATATATACCCACACAGGCACATATATGCTCATTACAGATAATGTAGTAGATGGTACCTGCATTCCTATGTAAGGCTGGGTTCACACGACCACATTAACGTCCGTAATGGACGGACGTATTTCGGCCGGAAGTCCCGGACCGAACTCAGTGCAGGGAGCCGGGCTCCTAGCATCATAGTTATGTACGACGCTAGGAGTCCCTGCCTCGCTGCCGGACAACTGTCCCGTACTGTAATCATGTTTTCAGTACGGGACAGTAGTTCCACGGAGAGGCAGGGACTCCTAGCGTCGTACATAACTATGATGCTAGGAGCCCGGCTCCCTGCACTGAGTTCGGTCCGGGACTTCCGGCCGAAATACGTCCGTCCATTACGGACGTTAATGTGGTCGTGTGAACCCAGCCTAAAACCACAGATAACACACAGTGATAACAGTCGACGCCTCACTGCAACAGCCGGGATAAGAGATAACTCTGATCCTGGCTGTTTAACTACTTAGATGCTGTGGTCGATAGTGACAGCAGCATCTAAGCCGTTTGAAAGAGGAGGTGGCCCCCTCCAACAGGCCATTGCCACCCAGTGACACGATCGCGTACTGCCAATGGTTCTCATGGCAGCCTGGGAACCTACTGAAGACCCCCAGGTCTGCCTCATATTAAAAAGGACCTGTGTTATTCTGCTGCCATACCTGCATTGCTCCCTTTCACACTATTACAACGCCATTTATTTTGTGTTTGTAGCTGCCTCAGTTCCTCTGCAATAAGACTCCACTCTCCTGCATTCAGCTTGGTTATGTCAGGGGCGCGCATAAACCTAAGCCGCTCTGACACCCTGCAGGTGGAATATTTAAGGAAAACATGTAGTAATCGTGGTAAATTGGGGACAGCAAAATGACTTTTGCAAAATGGGCATGAAAAAAACTTGCACATTTTGAAGCCATTAATGATCCACTATTAGTTTTTTAAATGCTGATAAAAAAAATGTTTATTACATTTAAGAGTTTTAGGAAATTTCTTAACATTATTTAGCTTTGACTTTTCTTTATTTTTTATTTTACGTAAAAAAAATAAATCTAATATATAAAATTATACCACATATTACAAACATAACATAAGTATTTAAAGCAGTCTTTGCCCCGGTTTGCAAAGTACACCCTGTAAAAGGTAGGGCAGGTAATCCTGCTATTGGGTGCTTTACTGCTGAACTATCTTCTCCGTTCCGGGACTCTGATATGTGACTGTGACTGTCCGAATCATAAAGCATTGGCTGTGTGGAACAGAAATCGCTTTCTCTGTGCATTCCTATTAAACTCACATTGACCGCCTCATAGGAATTCATAGAGAGAGTGACTTCCGGACCTTTAAGCTGTTGGCAACTTACTCAGCCAACCAGAACCCTACTCTGTACTGATGAGGAGCAATAAGTCTGAAACAAAGCTGTCAACAGATGGGTGTCTCTGGTTTTGCTATTAACCTGAGTCCTGATTCAAGGCCCTTTAAAGGATCAGACATTGACTTACAAGGTAGTCAACTATAAGTGATACTAGAGAGACAGATTTCTTACTTCCAGAAGAGTGCTGTTTAGCGGTTTATAAGTCTCGTCACAATTTATTTGACGTTCATGACTTTTTAAAAAAAATTGGCAGTAAATTACTCATTATTAGATATCATTGTGTATAAATGTTTCCTTACTTTCAGCAATAATGGAAACTTTGAGGTGGCCTATTACAGCAATGTGCTTATATCAGAAGACGGATACATATACTGGCTGCCTCCTGCCATATTTCAAACTCCTTGCTCCATCAACGTCAACTACTTCCCATTTGACTGGCAGAACTGTTCTCTTAAATTTAGGTAACTATAGAACATAACTATTTGGTGGTGTTCTGAGATGGCTTACTTTGTATTATTTATGTTGGGAGCATCACCGAAATGACTTTCTTAAGCAACCTATACCAATGTACTGTACCACTGCTGTATAGACTGCTTGGACTTGCTATCCTCTCATGATTACACTATACTGCCCTTATACAATGGACTCTAACACATATTATTGTGTGTGTATATGGTTGCAGTTCCTTTACCTACAATGCTAAAGAGATCAACCTGCGTCTGAAAGAAGAAGTAGATGACGAAACTAAGAGAAGCTACCCAGTGGAATGGATTGTCATTGATCGAGAAGCTTTCACAGGTACTTTAGTCATCTAGTTCTTAAAGATATAGTATGAAGGCCTTACACAGAAAATAGTTGTCAGCTGATCTTTATTTTCCTCCATCGGTGGTCAGTGCCCTGATACAATGCCATATTCACTGTATCTTTTTGTTTAACATTATTTTACAGTTAAAGGGGTTTTTCAGTCATAGCAAATTACAGAAAATTGATTGGATATGTTGTCACTTGCTGTGCAGCAGATTCTTCTAAATTTTTCCTTCACAGCGCCACTGCCGTCACAGCGTTGTGGAAGTACTGCAACTTGGTCTGACTCACATGACCTGGACCTGGATAGGAGTGGCGCTGTGTAGAGAAGATGCTAAAGGGGCCTCAGCCCTTCATTTCATGATTAATGGAGTTCCCTACGTTCAATCCCCTATAAATAACAAGTGATAATGTATTCTAGACATATGCTGGCAGTTGCTATGACTGGAATTCTCCTTTCAGAATACGGAATATATAATGAGCTTTAAATAGTGAATGATAGTACAGCATAGTATTGTGTATTTTTTTTTATCACTTTTTATTACTTCTAAACATAAAGTTAAATATCACAGATTAATTATTATTATAATAGATTTTTACACACTGAAATATCAGGCCTCTCTTATAAGTTAGGCTTCGTTCACATCTGCATTGTACCTTCCATTCTAGCGGATCCGTCAGAGGACCACAAGAACGTAAGTAAATGTTTCAGTCAAAAAACCCATTGATTTCAATGGGTTTTGTTTTTGCATCAGCTGTGCTCTGTTAGGCCCCATGCACACGACCGTAGATTTCGTCCGTAATTACTGTCCGTAATTACTGACCCATTCATTTCCATGGCTGACTGACACCTTTCTATATTTGCAGGAAGGTGTCCGTGCTATAGAAAACTTTCATAAAAAATAGGATGTGTCCGCAGCCATCCGTGGCCGGCCGTGCTCGTAATCACGGACCGTGTTAACAGGAACTGTCGTGTGCATGGGGACTTAGGCTCCGTTCCGTCAGGTTTCCATTTTTTTTTTTTACTACAGCAATAGCGTAGTCTGCTGCGCTATTGTTTCCGTAAAAAAATGACGGAAACCTGACGGAAAGGACCTTTCCATTTTTCTTTTAACATTGAAGCCAATGGATGGCGGATACAAACTTATATGCCATCCGTTTGTATCAGTAAGGCTTCGTTCACTTCTGCGCTAGGGCTCCGTTCCGACGTTCCGTCAGAGAGTTCCATCGGAATGGAGCCCTGACAGACACAAACGGAAACCATAGGTTTCTGTTTCCATCACCATTGATTTCAATGGTGACGGATCCAGTGCCAATGGTTTCCATTTGTCTCCATTGTGCAAGGATTCCGTCGTTTTGATGGAATCAATAGCATAGTCGACTACGGTGTTGATTCTGTCAAAACGACGGAACCCTTCCACAATGGAGACAAATGGAAACCATTGGCACCGGATCCGTCACCATTGAAATCAATCGTGATGCAAAAGGAAACCTACGGTTTCCATTTGTGTCTGTTAGGGCTCCATTCCGATGAAGCCCTAGCGCAGGTGTGAACGAAGCCTTATGCATTACGTTTAATGGATCCAATGTTCACATCACCGTTCGCTTTCCATTCCGGGGTTCCGTCGGATGTTTCTGTCGGGTGAACCCCGCAACGGAAAGTGAAAGTGAAACCACAGCATCCGTTTCCGTCACCATTGATATCAATGGTGACGGAAACATTGCTAATGGTTTCTGTTCGTCACCATTCCGGAAGATTTTTGTTTTTCAGACAGAATCAATAGGGCAGTCGACTCCGCTATTGATTCCGTCGTTAAAACGGAAACCTGCCAGAATGGTGATGACCGGAAACCACTAGCGATGTTTCCGTCACCATGTGAACAGGTCGGTGATGTGAACAGGCCCTAAGGCCTCATGCACACGAACGTAAAAACGCCCGTAATTACGAGCCGTAATTACGGGCTCATAGACTTCTATAGGCCGCGGGTACCTTCCCGTTTGCTTACGGGAAGGTGTCCGTGCCGTTGAAAAATATAGACAATGTCCTATTTCAGGCTGTAATAACGGTACATAGAAGTCTATGGGGCTCCCGTAATTACGGGTGGCTACGTGTGTGCACCCGTAATTACGGGAGCGTTGCTAGGCGACGTCAGGGGATAGTCACTGTCCAGGGTGCTGAAAGAGTTAATTGATCGGCAGTAACTCTTTCAGCACCCGGGACAGTGACTACCGCTGGAGTTAATAGTATTAAAAGTTAACTTACCCAGAACTCTTCTTCTTCTTCTTCCTCCAGTCCAGCCTCCCGGGATGACATTTCATCCCATGTGACCGCTGCAGCCAATCACAGGCCAATCACAGGCTGCAGCGGTCACATGGACTGCCGTGTCATCCTCAAAAGAGGGACGCGTCACCAAGACAACGGCCAGGGTACGTATGAACTTTTTTTTACTTTCAAACGCTGCAGAAACTCTGCCTGGAAGGGGCTGCCAATTAGTGCAGAGAAAACGGGTCCGTAAATACGGGTGGAATACTGGTGACACCGGACCTGTATTTACGGGCACGGGTCCGTAAATACTGGTGGAATACGGATCGAATACATATGACAATGGACCTGTATTTACGCCAGTATCTACGGCAGGAAAAAAATAACAGCCTTAAAATGACAGCAAGAAAGATGCAAAGATAAAAACGGATCAGTTAAAAACGGAGTATATCTGATGACAAACTGACACAAACGGAAAGAAAAGAGTCCATATATATTTTACCTTTGGTTGGATTCAGTCTGGCATCAGTCAGTCAGTCTGTTTTTTGTTTTTTTTTCAAGGGATCCGCTAAAACGGATGCCACAATGCAGATGTGAACAAAGTCTTAAGTGTCTTAAAAATAAAGTAAATCATAATCTTATATCTAGTGCAGGGACTGATACTGTGATTCTTTTTGTTATGTTTTGCAGATAATGGAGAATGGCAGATTGTCCACATTCCAGCCAAAAAGAACATTGATAGGAGTGCTTCTCCAGACAGCACCAAGTACCAGGACATCACATTTTACCTCATTATTAAAAGGAAACCCCTATTCTACATTATAAATATCTTGACTCCTTGCGTACTGATTGCTTTGATGGCCAACCTTGTATTCTATCTGCCAGCTGACAGTAAGTGCCCTGTCAATTGTAGATATAGCAGTAAAACAGTTAGTGAGGTCACGTGAGGAAAGCAGTGACTGCGCTGGAAGTAATTTAAGGCAACCTTTGGCATGAGTGGATGGACTGGCACAATCACATCATGCTCTTAGGTATGTGCTAAAAACATTAGAGCAGTGGGTCTGTAACTTCATATTTCCGGCAGGTGGGGAGAAGATGACCCTGGCCATTTCTGTGCTGCTGGCTCAGGCTGTCTTCTTGCTTCTGATCTCACAGCGCCTCCCAGAGACCTCCTTGGCAATTCCTCTCATTAGCAAGTGAGTGACTATAAGTATCAGTATTGAGTTCTACACAGTAAATATTGCTCGTAAAACCAAACACCCAACAGTTTTTGTCTGTCTATTGTATCTAATGTATCATGTTGTAGCATTTACGCAACCTATATTTCGATATATATATATATATATATATATATATAAATATGTATATATATATACAGTGAAGGAAATAAATATTTGATCCCTTGCTGATTTTGTAAGTTTGCCCACTATCAAAGACATGAACAGTCTAGAATTTTTAGGCTAGGTTAGTTTTACCAGTGAGAGATAGATTATATAAAATAAAATTAAAAAAAATCATATTGTCAAAATTATATATATTTATTTGCATTGTGCACAGAGAAATAAGTATTTGATCCCTTTGGCAAACAAGACTTAATACTTGGTGGCAAAACCCTTGTTGGCAAGCACAGCAGTCAGACGTTTTTTGTAGTTGATGATGAGGTTTGCTCACATGTTAGATGGAATTTTGGCCCACTCCTCTTTGCAGATCATCTGTAAACCATTAAGATTTCAAGGCTGTCGCTTGGCAACTCGGATCTTCAGCTCCCTCCATAAGTTTTCGATGGGATTAAGGTCTGGAGACTGGCTAGGCCACTCCATGACCTTAATGTGCTTCTTTTTGAGCCACTCCTTTGTTGCCTTGGCTGTATGTTTTTGGTAATTGTCGTGCTGGAAGACCCAGCCACGAGCCATTTTTAATGTCCTGGTGGAGGGAAGGAGGTTGTCACTCAGGATTTGACGGTACATGGCTCCATCCATCTCCCATTGATGCGGTGAAGTAGTCCTGTGCCCTTAGCAGAGAAACACCCCCAAAACATAATGTTTCCACCTCCATGCTTGACAGTGGGGATGGTGTTCTTTGGGTCATAGGCAGCATTTCTCTTCCTCCAAATACGGCGAGTTGAGTTAATGCCAAAGAGCTCAATTTTAGTCTCATCTGACCACAGCACCTTCTCCCAATCACTCTCAGAATCATCCAGATGTTCATTTGCAAACTTCAGACGGGCCTGTACATGTGCCTTCTTGAGCAGGGGGACCTTGCGGGCACTGCAGGATTTTAATCCATTACCTCGTAATGTGTTACCAATGGTTTTCTTGGTGACTGTGGTCCCAGCTGCCTTGAGATCATTAACAAGTTCCCCCCGTGTAGTTTTCGGCTGAGCTCTCACCTTCCTCAGGATCAAGGATACCCCATGAGGTGAGATTTTGCATGGAGCCCCAGATCGATGTCGATTGGCAGTCATTTTGTATGTCTTCCATTTCCTTACTATTGCACCAACAGTTGTCTCCTTCTCACCCAGCGTCTTACTTATGGTTTTGTAGCCCATTCCAGCCTTGTGCAGGTCTATGATCTTGTCCCTGACATCCTTAGAAAGCTCTTTGGTCTTGCCCATGTTGTAGAGGTTAGAGTCAGACTGATTCATTGAGTCTGTGGACAGGAGTCTTTTATACAGGTGACCATGTAAGACAGCTGTCTTTAATGCAGGCACCAAGTTGATTTGGAGCGTGTAACTGGTCTGGAGGAGGCTGAACTCTTAATGGTTGGTAGGGGATCAAATACTTATTTCTCTGTGCACAATGCAAATAAATATATAGAATTTTGACTATGTGATTTTCTTTTTTTATATATATAATCTATCTCTCACTGGTAAAATTAACCTAGCCTAAAAACTTCTAGACTGTTCATGTCTTTGACAGTGGGCAAACTTACAAAATCAGCAAGGGATCAAATACTTATTTCCTTCACTGTATATATATGTATATATATATATATATATATATGGATACATACAATATAGATCAATAGTATCTCTAGGTCCTTCACTTCATACAGTTACATTGTAATTTGCATGCCATTTTTGCAGCATTCCACAATGTTTTAGTATATTATGTGTCTTATTTACACATGATTGTATTATTAAGAACTGGATATTTTGTGGAGTCAATAGAAGTTTGCTCCACCCAAGACCTATAATATTTTCTAAAGCCAACAACCACCAGGAGGAGGCACTTGTACTAGCAGAATGGCTATCCATGGAAAAAATAGGATTGGTGTACCTATCTAGGTCACACCATCGGTTGTTCATATCTATACAACTATGAAGTCTGCTGTCATTTCTATTAAACGCTTCCATTGCTTTTTATAGTTGGTGCTTGATATTGCCAGTATATATATTTATATCATTATATATGCACACAGAATAATTCATTATATATCTAATAATTTTATTGTTTAACCAAACCTATGAAGAACGGCAAAATCAAGCAGTATTGTATAGCTGATTTTTTTTCTGTCTATTCTTCAGGTACCTGATGTTCATTATGGTGCTGGTGACTATTGTGGTTGTGAGCTGTGTTGTTGTATTGAACATGCACTTCAGAACTCCCAGCACACATATCATGTCAGATCGCATGAAGGAGGTATGTTCAGAGAACCTGCACTGTGGTACCTCCAAGATAAACACATTCAAATGATAACAAGACATATAAAGGATTTTTAGCTTATTGTCTATTGTACATTGTTTGGGTGCACTCACTGGTCCAGGGATTTCGTCTCATTGCTAGACTGGAGTCTGGAAGGGATGTTTTCCCTGTAGGGCAGGGTTCAGCAAACTGTGGCACCGGTGCCACAGTCGGCACGAGGAGCATGGTTTGCTGGCACACTTCCCTCACCCAGAGTCCAACGCCGTTGTTTGCTTGGCAGTGCTGGACACAGGAAGAGAAAGCGGAGCTTCATTATGCGCTTGGTGGCGCTGATCAGCAGGAGAGAGAGCAGTGTTTCATTGTATTTGTCGATGCTGAACACTTGGCAAACAAACAATGTAGCACTGCTTTCTCTTCTGGTGTTCAGCATCACCAAGCGCTTAAAGAGGCTCTGTCACCAGATTTTGCAACCCCTATCTGCTATTGCAGCAGATAGGCGCTGCAATGTAGATTACAGTAACGTTTTTATTTTTAAAAAACGAGCATTTTTGGCCAAGTTATGACCATTTTTGTATTTATGCAAATGAGGCTTGCAAAAGTACAACTGGGCGTGTTGAAAAGTAAAAGTACAACTGGGCGTGTATTATGTGCGTACATCGGGGCGTGTTTACTACTTTTACTAGCTGGGCGTTCTGATGAGAAGTATCATCCACTTCTCTTCAGAACGCCAAGCTTCTGGCAGTGCAGATCTGTGACGTCACTTCCCCAGGTCCTGCATCGTGTCAGACGAGCGAGGACACATCGGCACCAGAGGCTACAGATGATTCTGCAGCAGCATCGGCGTTTGCAGGTAAATCGATGTAGCTACTTACCTGCAAACGCTGATGCTGCTGCAGAATCAACTGTAGCCTCTGGTGCCGATGTGGCCGACACGATGCAGGACCTGTGAGTGACGTCACAGATCTGCACTGCCAGAAGCTGGGCGTTCTGAAGAGAAGTGGATGATACTTCTCATCAGAACGCCCAGCTAGTAAAAGTATTAAAAACGCCCCGATGTACGCACATAATACACGCCCAGTTGTACTTTTACTTTTCAACATGCCCAGTTGTACTTTTGCAAGCCTCATTTGCATAAATACAAAAATGGCCATAACTTGGCCAAAAATGCTCGTTTTTTAAAAATAAAAACGTTACTGTAATCTACATTGCAGCGCCTATCTGCTGCAATAGCAGATAGGGGTTGCAAAATCTGGTGACAGAGCCTCTTTAAAGGGGTTTTCCATCTTCTGACAACTGATGACCTATCCACCGAATAGGTCATCAATACGTGATCTATGGGTGTCCGACACCCTAACCCCGCACAGATGAGCTGGTCCAGTGCCTCCGTGCACCAGACGTACATGCCGGAAGCAGTTAGCTCCGGCCACGGAATAGCGGCCGAGCAGCAGTATTGCAGCTCTGCTCCTATTCTTGTGAATAGGAGCAGTTCTGCAGCACAGCCGCTATGCTATGTATGGAGCCAACTGCTTCCGGGCTCCGTACATAGCATTATGTGCCACAACATCCGGTGCCCGCAGGCCACCGGTGTGGCTTATCGGTGCAGGGTCCAGGTGTCGGACCCGCACCGATGACATACTGATGGTCATCAGTTGTCAGAAGGTGGACAACCCCTTTAATGAAGCGCTGCTCTCTCCTGGTGATCAGCGCCGCAAGGACAGTAACCGCTCTGTAAAAGAAACAGCAAAATTTGGCAGTTTACTCTCCTATGTGCACCACTCCCTCCACACTGGTGTTCATTAGCCATGGTCTCTCCTATGTGCACCCCCCCAAGTTGGTGTTCAGTAGCTTCGGTCTCTCCTATGTGCACCCCCCAAGCTGGTGTACAGTAGTCGTACTCTCTCCGATTGTACAGCACACCCCAGCTGGTATTCAGTGGCCATGAACTCTCCTGTGTGCAGTTCCTCTGAGCTGGTGTTCAGTAGCCACAGTCTCTCCCAAGTGCACCCCTCAAATGTGGTGTTCAGTAGTCACTCTCTCCTGTGTGCAGCACCCCCAAGCTGGTGTTCAGTAGTCACAGTCTCTCCTATGTACACCCCCCAAATCTGATGTTCAGTAGCCACGGTCTTTCCTATGTATGACCACCCCCAAGTTGGTGTTAAGTAGCCTCGTATGCACCACAGATGGACCGTCTTTGCATAGAAAGTCAGGGACAAGGGTCACACTGAAATGTAAGTTTATATAACTGATTAATTGGTTTATGTCACATACGTGGTAACAGTTTGTCTTATATGACATTCACGTTTTCATAGCACACTGAGTACTTCATCGTTGATTTTTTTTTTATCGGCATATCATACACAAATGGTTGCCTACCCCTGCTCTAGTAGCTCTAGTAGCCTTTTAGGAGTTGTTTTGCTTTCATCTAGATCCAAATGGTAGAATAATAGGTTAAACTTTTCTTCAACATTACGAAGCCTCAAAATCACTCTCAATGTAAATAAGAAAGCAATGTTTAGCATGAGGGTACTTCAAATAAAAGTAAGGAAGAAGTTTATATCGAAGTAGATGTGGTCAGAAAACGTAAGAAAGTAGACATTGTTCATATTTGCTGGTTGATTCTATATTCCTAATTTATTAATAATGGCTTAAAGATAGATAACCTAAAGCTAGAGGTGCTAGGCTAAAGATGCGGCAAATTTCCTAATGACGCGCACATTGTTTGATAGATTTGGCCCATCTTGGCGCATGATAAACTCCTTTCCCTTCTTTACACCACCTATTGGGTGGTATACTTTAGACCAGTATTCCGCGCCATAAAACTGCCACACGACAGTGATAAATTTAGCACATTTCAGGACTTGACAAATCTACAACCATATTCTAAGTATGTCACCAAACGTGGCGAGCATATTCTTATTGGCACCAACATTTAATAAATGCAATGAATTTCAAAAGTGTCAAAAATTGGGTGCCTCACTGGCCAGAATCGAGGCACAGCTACATTGATACAACTGCTCGATTGTACTAAAACCCACTCGCTCTAAATACTCTTTTTATATTTATCAGGCAAATTATTTTGATTAATACTATACTCTGGGTTAGGCTATATATGATACAAATAAAAATACACTATTCTGATTTTCTTTTACTTTCTAGATCTTTCTGAACAAACTGCCCCGTTTATTGCATATGTCCCAACCAGCAGAACCTGATCCTGAGCCATGGAATGGGGTTCTTCAGAGGCGCTGTAGTTCAGTGGGGTATATTGCAAAAGCAGAGGAGTATTTCAGCGTGAAGTCTCGAAGTGAACTTATGTTTGAGAAGCAGTCAGAGCGGCATGGGCTGACCAGTCGAGCTACACCGGCCAGTAAGAGAGTGTTTATGACCAACAAATAAGAATCAACTGTTTGTCTGTCTTTTGTAATTGTTACAATGTGTTATGCCAAAATTGGGCTGGGTAAATAAATAATAAGAAGTGAATAATCTTTATTATTTTAATGGCCATATAAATTAGCAATACCAGAAAACAAAGTAAAAACTATTTTACTGAAAACATACACACTAACTAAGGGGGCATCCAGTTCATATTGGCTCCTTTGAAGCTAAAAAAAATAATAATCCAAAAACCAATATATACGCACACATACACACATACTGTATATACATACATACATACATACATACATACATATTTACATACATACATACAGTACATACATACAATACATACAAACTTACAGTAGATACATACATACATACAGTGCAACCTCTTTGAGATGACCACCCATCATTTCAGTAAAAGTCTTCTAGAAGGATGGTCTTTTCAAAGGAGACAGACAATATACATAGGATATAGGGGAATTAAAAATCTGGTCTAGATTATGGGTGGTCTTCTCAAATAAATCTTTTGGGGAGGTTAAAGGATTATTTTTCATTTTAGACATTTATGGCATATCCACAGAATATGCCATAAATGTCTGATAAATACCGGTCCTAGCGGCCGTTGGCTGCTGCTTCCGAGCGGGGTCTGTTGAGAGGTGGCGATGCATACACACGGCTCTCCCAATTCTATACTACTGGATTTACAGAAATAACCGAGCAGTGGCCAATTAATTTATTTGCTCTCCTCAACTACACAAGTTTTCTGCAAAATGACTCGAACTTAGCTGAGCATCTCTCTCCTAGATCACTAGGCCAAATATGTCATATCATGCTTACCCCCCTCAGGCACATGACACAAAGGATTCAACCCACCTGAGCATTAAAGGAGTTTTCCCATTAAGCACATTTATCACCTAACCCCCTATAAATATAGTAAATGGTGATGAAACAGACATTAGTTTATAATATTCTATTGGAAAGCATTGGTACTTTAGCCATAGGCCTTCTTCTATTTAAAGAAAAAAAGGCCTTTATATGTTTAGTGATATTTTGTTTCTTTTTGGTCATCATTTGTAGGGATGAATCCACTGAATGCAGAGAACTCACATGACCAACTATATGGAGAAATAAAGCCAGCCATTGATGGGGCTAACTTTATTGTCAAGTATATGCGAGAAAAGAATGATTACAATGAGGTATGTGCGGTATTTATTCAACATTCATCTCACATTCTAAAATTATTTTATGACTTTTAGAGTATTTTTTATTATTACTATCACTTTTTGATAATCTTCGTGGGACACTGGTAAATGGGGTGGCAGAGACTTACGCACATTGATTTGTGCCCTAAATAAATTCATAATATTGGTCTAAGTGATATCACATATGCAGCAAGACATATACTCCATGTGTGATATACTGTGGGTCTTATTTTTTAATTAGTAATTATATGTTATATGATTGGCGAGTAGACATCTTACCTGTTACTTCTCTGGCTTATTCTTACCTCTTTACTTGCAGGAGAAAGACAACTGGTATCGTGTTGCTAGGACAGTTGACCGATTGTGCCTCTTTATTGTAACGCCAGTTATGATCATCGGGACCCTTTGGATATTTCTGGGAGGAGCTTACAACCAACCTCCTCTATATCCATTTTCTGGTGACCCCTATGATTACAAGGAAGGACATAAAAGATTGATATAGAACTTGACATCAAAGTCCAGCGGAAGATATACATGTCCATATGTAGGATGAAATATAGTTTCAATTAATTATTACAAGCATAGATTTATCAATGTCTAAAATATGTTTATCTTTTATACACTTGCCAAAGTGTGCCATGTGTTTATGGGATTTTCTGTTGCACCTTTTAGTTATTTTATATAGGAACCATCCTTTATAATTGTTTATTTAGATCAAAGTCTACAAATGTGTGTAAAGCTTCCCTTTTTTAATCACAAAAAATTGCAAAAAGTATTTGCGGATCAAAGAAATTAAGGAAAGAAAGCAGTAAATAGTAAAATTCTTTCATCTCAACATTTAGGCTTTGATTTTTTTTGTCATTTCAATTCCAATAATAATGTCATGATACCAATAAAGGATAAAAGTAAACGGGAGATCATGTTGACCACAGTATGTCAGTTGGTAGGATTTTTCACATGTTCCTGAAACATATAGGGATTTTACAGAGAACACAGGGCTTAATTTCCTCATGATCTCTTCTATTTTTGGCTAATAGATAGAGCAGGGGGTGGGGCTTATACAATAGGGCAGGGCTTAATATTCTATGCCTTTTATTGCAGACAGAGCCATTATGGAAGGTTCCTTCTGCAGCCAGTGTCTTACATATGTTTGTGAGAAGGAGGAGAGGGAAATGGCTGATCTCGGGGGAAAATATATTGAAGAATTCTTCATGCATTTCAGTTTTGATTGCAATATGAAACAGAATAATATGAGTGGAGAGGAAGATATTAAGGAAATGAATTGCTGGGATTTTTATAACTATAACTCTAGTGTTCCTTTAACTATTCTAACACACTGAATGTGCAAACAGTACGTCATAAGACGATTATTGCAACCATAGCGCCACATTCAACTGCCCATAGATACCATCTACAAATAAATGACCAAAAAGGAAAAGAACAAAAAGAATCAAAAAGAACAATGGCAGAACAGAATAAGAGAAAGAAGAGAAAGGATCAAAGAAAAGCATGGACCGCTAGGCATACCCCTAGCCACACCACAGGCTTCAAATTCAAGATACCAAATCCATGGCGACCATACTTTCAAATCTTTCCAAACAATTCTCATTAGTTAGAATCTACGTCAGCTTCTTTTTAACTAGGGAGAAGTTCACCAGTTTTCTTCCTGGAGCAGACAGTTGAGATCCCAGCAGCTGAGAAAATATATGATGTCAGGTTGCTGTATGTTCAAAAATGAAGGCTGCGCTCCATTTCTTTTTCTTTTCTTTTTTTTTTTTTTAGGACTGACTTGATCCTTAATCTCTGCTTTACTATAACTTTATTGCATCTAATAGGTTAATTACTGAAGTAGGATTGCAAAAACTTTTGTGGTGGTCGATGGCCCCAATACAATCACGTCCCACTTCTTCCACAAAGTGCTCCGAGCTCTTTCTCAAGAGGGAATCATGTTCTATGATTTTCAATCCAAGGTGTCTCCAATATCTGATTCCCATCTGACCAAAAAAGGCAATTCAGACATCAGAGAGTAGATATAAGAAATAGCCCCTTGCTGCGGTACACTTTAAGCAGTAGGTCTAACAATTAGAACAAAGTTCAATGTCCCCATATGTTTGTTTCAGTGATAGAATAAAGTGCTTAAAGGGGTATTCCCACAATCTACAATTATTACCTATCCACAGGAAAGATGATAATTGTCTAAACGCTGGGGGCCCCACCGCTAGAACCCTACTAATAAAGAGAACGGGGTCCCTAACCCTCTGTTCCTCCCCACTGCTTGACCTCAGTCAGGAGGACCTTGAATGGAGTGCATGTGCCCGACACTCAATTCAAAGTTTATAGGAATAACGGAAACAGCTGAGTACAGTGATCAGCTGTTTCCATCAGTCCCACAGACATCAAATAGAGCGGCGGGCACATGCTCGGCCGCCATTCCATTCAAGCTCCTTGTCACTGCGGGGGGTACAGTGAGGAGGATCTGGGGGTTCAGAACCCCTGTTCTCGCGATTGATAAGGGTCCTGTGTGCTGATTGGCAATTCTGGGAATACCCCTTTATTTGAGCAAATGTATGTATTCTGATTGGGGAAGGTTATAGGTGGTAACAAAATTGTTTAAAGTCACACAGAAGTGTCATTTTATTTGCATGTATCAGCCCTAGCCAGTTGTCCTTCAGTCATTTACAACACAATGCCCCAGTATGCTGCAGAACATAAAAATACAGCTGCTGCAGATCCTCTTTATGAAAAGGATGATAGGTTTTCATATCACTCAATTACTGGTGTACAGGAAACCCACTTTTACTCTTCACAAATCGGTTCCACAGCAACTGAGGTATATTTTGTGAGCAATAATGTACTCCCTGCTGTAAATTATGCTTGTTTTTAATATATGTACAAATTAAAAGCAACGTTTTTGGGTAATTTTTAGTGGTTGGCTATGGTTTAGAGGTAATAGTGTTTTCCTATTACCCCATAGGATGGATGTAATAGACGTGGTATATTCCTGACAGGAAAAGCTTTCAAGATGATGATAGGGAGTGATCATTATCCTGTAGAATATATTACTGCCTCCGTGTGTGACTGTTACATCCCTTGATGGTTCTCTTTGAGAAATCACTTGTTACGCTTCGTTCACATCTGCGTCGGGACCCCGTTCATGGGTTCCGTCTGAGCTTTCCGTCAGGGGAACCCATGAACGGAATCCAAACTGAAATGAATGGAAACCATAGGTCTCCGTTTGCATCACCATTGATTTCAATGGTGACAGATCCGGTGCAAATGGTTTCCGTTTGTCCCCGTTGTGTAAGGGTCCCGTCGTTTTGACAGAAGGAATAGCGCAGTCGACTACGGTATTGATTCCGTCAAAACGATGGAACCCTTAAACAACGGGGACAAACGGAAACAAATCAATTGTGATGCAAACGGAAACCTATAGTTTACATTTGTTTCAGTTTGGATTCTGTTCATGGGTTCCCCTGATGGAAAGCTCCGACGGAACCCATGAACGAAGCCCTGACACAGATGTAAACAAAGCCTTATTCTAGTTGTTGGCGACAGCTGTACTTTTGCTGGCATTATTTTCTGGTCACTGGTGTAAACTATCCTAACCCACATCATATCAATGATTAAAAGGATAGTGTTTTTTGTTTTTTTTTTGCAGCTATATGTCAGTAAACTGGGAGGATGGGCAGCCTGAGAATTTAATTCCTGCTGCTGCAGGTTCAGTAAACACACTTTTTTCATGGAAGGTAGCATATCTGCTAATAAGAACATTAGGTAATAGCTGTAAGGGTATGTGCACACGTAGTGACCAAAAACGTCTGAAAATACAGAGCTGTTTTAAAGGGAAAACAGCCCCTGTTTTTCAGACGTTTTTTGAGCAACTCGCATTTTTCGCGGCGTTTTTCGCGCCGTTTTCGCTGCGTTTTTTACGTCCGTTTTTGGAGCTGTTTTCATTGGAGTCTATGAGAAAACAGCTCCAAAAACGTCCAAAGAAGTGTCCTGCACTTCTTTTTACGAGGCGTAATTTTACGCGTCGTAATTGCCGTACGACGCGTAAAATTACGCGTCGTGGGAACAATACAGCGTTATACCCATAGAAAGTAATGGGCAGATGTTTGACAACGTATTTGAGACGTATTTTCAGACGTAAAACGAGGCAAAAAACGCCTCGTATACGTCTGAAAATAGGTCGTGTGAACCCAGCCTTAGGGTATGTTCACACAGCCTATTTTCAGACTTTTTCGGGCCGTAAACGTCCTGAAAAACAGCTAAAACTACGAAGGCTGAATGCCTCCAAACATCTGCCCATTAATTTCAATGGGAAAAACGGTGTTCTGTTCCGACGGGGCTTTTTTTTAAGTGGCCGTTTGAAAAAACGACCCGTAAAAAACCGCCTCATAAAAAAAAGTGCATGTCACTTCCTGAGCTGTATTTGGAGACGTTTTTAATTGTGTCAATAGAAAAACTGCTCTAAAAACGGCCACAAAAAAACGCAGCAAAAAACGGCTGAAAATCAGAAGCTGTTTTCCTTTGAAAACTGCACCATATTTTACAGCTGTTTTTTGTTTTGCGTGTGAACATACCTTAAAAGAAAAAAAAATATTTTATAATACAACACAGATGACCAAAACTCTTAGGAACCTATGGGCAAGCACTGCTAGGGTATGTTCACACGCAGTGTTTCCA
The DNA here is from genome assembly GCF_050947455.1 of Rhinoderma darwinii. Classification (NCBI taxonomy): domain Eukaryota; kingdom Metazoa; phylum Chordata; class Amphibia; order Anura; family Rhinodermatidae; genus Rhinoderma; species Rhinoderma darwinii. The sequence goes on along the minus strand of NC_134690.1, from coordinate 166,447,021 downwards.
GGCGTATTTTGGGTCGTTTACGCCTCAAAAAACGACTGAATAAACGGAAGTTGAACGCCTACAAACTTCTGCCCATTGAAATCAATGGGAAAAACAGCTCTTAGTTCATACTGGGCATCTTTTTATGCCGCTGTTTTAAAATACGGAGCATAAAAGACACTCCGTAAAAAGAGGTAGCATGTCACTTCTTGAGGCATTTTTTGGAGCTAATTTTGCATTGAACACTATGAAAAACACCTCAAAGGAAGCCTCAAAAGAAGCTCCAAATTAAGGGTATGTGTAGCGTCCATGGCCGTGGGCCGTCGGGTTTACTCACCTCCCGACACCCGCAGCCAGTGTCTGTGTCTATAGAGGGCACTGTGGCATTATCTACAGAGGGCGCTGTGGCATTATCTACAGAGGGCGGTGTGGCACTATCTACAGAGGGCACTGTGGCACTATCTACAGAGGGCACTGTGGCACTATCTACAGAGGGCACTGTGGCACTATCTACAGAGGGCACTGTGGCACTATCTACAGAGGGCATTGTGGCACTATCTACAGAGGGCACTGTGGCATTATCTACAGAGGGCACTGTGGCATTATTATGTGGATGGCAGTGCTCTGCTGTGCCCTCATAGACATACAATGTATGTCTATGGGGGCACTACATTTCTATAGGGCAGCAATCTATAATATATTTCTATTAGGGCAGTACAGGGTTGCTAACGGATATATTTTCCAATTCCCAGAAAACCCCTTTAAAGTCATTAATGTCGTCCTCATCGAAAAATCGAAAGATTGCTGATGAAAAACGAATATTCCAGGAAAAGAAGGAGAACTTATATTTTGTCACGGAGGTCAAAGACAGAGCCCAGTGTCTGATTTGTTTCCAGTTTATCGTGGTGCTTAAAGAGGCTCTGTCACCAGATTTTGCAACCCCTATCTGCTATTGCAGCAGATGGGCGCTGCAATGTAGATTACAGTAACGTTTTTATTTTTAAAAAACAAGCATTTTTGGCCAAGTTATGACCATTTTTGTAGTTATGCAAATGAGGCTTGCAAAAGTCCAAGTGGGTGTGTTTAAAAGTAAAAGTCCAAGTGGGCGTGTATTATGTGCGTACATCGGGGCGTTTTTAATACTTTCACTAGCTGGGCGCTCTGAAGAGAAGTAACATCCTCTTCTCTTCAGAACGCCCAGCTTCTGACAGTGCAGATCTGTGACGTCACTCACAGGTCCTGCATCGTGACGGCCACATCGGCACCAGAGGCTACAGTTGATTCTGCAGCAGCATCAGCGTTTGCAGGTAAGTCGATCTTACCTGCAAACGCTGATGCTGCTGCAGAATCAACTGTAGCCTCTGGTGCCGATGTGGCCGTCACGATGCAGGACCTGTGAGTGACGTCACAGATCTGCACTGTCAGAAGCTGGGCGTTCTGAAAAGAAGAGGATGTTACTTCTCTTCAGAGCGCCCAGCTAGTGAAAGTATTAACAACGCCCCGATGTACGCACATAATACACGCCCACTTGGACTTTTACTTTTAAACACACCCACTTGGACTTTTGCAAGCCTCATTTGCATAAATACAAAAATGGTCATAACTTGGCCAAAAATGCTCGTTTTTTAAAAATGAAAACGTTACTGTAATCTACATTGCAGCGCCTATCTGCTGCAATAGCAGATAGGGGTTGCAAAATCTGGTGACAGAGCCTCTTTAAGTACTACAATGTGCGTCGACATTACATAATGCAGCATGGAGAACAGTATGATGCACTGTCTGGCAAACTACGCGATGGAAAGGTTCAGCAACTGAAAGCATCGCTTAAAAAACAGCGGACCTTTCTCTCGAGTATTAACAAGTCAAGCAAATCTTCAGTAAAAGCGAGTTTTGTCCTTAGTAACATGTTAGCAAAATCTTCACGACCTTTCACTGAAGGCCAGTTCATTAAAGCCTGTTTTATAAAGCCATGTGAAATTATTTGTCCGGACAAACAGAAACTGTTTGAAGGCATAAGCTTGTGGGCAAATACTGAAGCTCGTAGAATCACTGAATCTGCTGGTAACATTTATCAACAACTGAGTGCACGGTTTTGAAGCATTTTCCATAGCGCTTGACGAGAATACTGGTGTAACAGATATTGCATATTGTGCTGTGTTCATTCGTGGGGTTGATGGAAACCTAAATATAAGTGAGGAATTATTCGATTTATTACCTATGAAAGGCACAACGGCCGATCGTGATATTTTTCAAGAACTCGAAGGTTGTATTAACACAGCAGGACTGCCATGGCATAAACTCATGTCCGGGGCAACTGACGGTGCACCAGCAATGTGTTCTGAGCTTATTGAAAGCAAAACGAAGCCAGCTTCGTTTGTCGAGTCCTTTCAGTGCAATACGCTGCATTCCGAATCAGGAAGCGCTGTGTAGAAAAAGTCTAAATATGAAAGAAGTTGTGGACTTTGTTTTTTGCTTTAAGACTTTAAGATAGGAGAGAGAGCGCCTTTTGTGGCACTAAAAGATAACGTTTTCCAACTTTCTGACCAATCTTTTCTATCTGATTTAGCGTTTCTGACAGATGTCTCAGAACACCTCAACGCACTCAACTTGAAATTCCAGGGCCCAAAGTAGATGATTCCGATGATGTATGGCAGTGTCAAGACATTCAGATGTAAGCTGTCTTTGTGGGCCAAACAGCTGCAGTCCAGTAATTTGGGTCATTTCTCAGCTATGCAGTCGATACGAGTTGAACCACAACACTTCAGTTATTACTCAGATATCATTTCTCCTTTACTGCAAGAGTTCGATCAACGTTTTCATGAGCTCTGGGATCTTGAACCTGAATTTGCGGTCGTTTACGGTAGACGTTGGTTGTGTTTCAGAAGAGCTGCAGATAGAGATTGTGGACTTGCAGCTCGACACTGTTCTTAAACAGAAGTATATGGACATTGGTGTTCCAGATTTCTACAAGTTTGTCTCTCAAGAAACGTTTCCAAAACTTGTTAATGCCGCTGCCAGGATCATGACCATGTTCGGCAGTACGTACAGTGGCGGATTATCATATGGGCGATTCGGGCGGCCGCCCGGGGCCCGAGGCTCCCAGGGGGCCCATGGCAGCCCGAATCACACATCTTCTTGCTAACTAACGAAGATGAGGAGGGGAGGAGCAGGGAATTGGCCGGGAAAGGGGTAGGACACGCCTCCCTGACAAGTGCGGGCCGCCGCCATTGAGTAACAGAACAGCGACGGACGGCTGTTCTGTTACTCCGAATCTGCAAGACAAGAGCCGGGCGGTCGGTCACCGGCGCTGAGGTCAGTACAGCAGGCTTATCCTCCTGCCCAACTGGTTCCCGACCGCTGGCTGTATTTTTACGGCCAGCGGTCAGGGACGGGTCCTTAAAACCCGAGCCATAGACTTTCTACGGCTCGGGTTTTAACTTGCTGCCCGCGCGATCGGGCAGCTGAATGTCGGGTCTCCGGCTGTCAGTGACTGCCGGGGACCCTGAGGAGAAGACAGAAGCAGCTTTCGGTGCTTCTGTCTTCTCCGATGTCTTCTTACACAGCGTTCAATGAACGCTGTGTATAGGAATAGAAACAGCAGCAGCGGCGCTGTCTCTATTCCTCCCGGTGATCATGTGACTGGTCACATGATCGCCGGGTGCCGTTAGTGACAGACTGCTGCTGGGTCTAACTAGACCCAGCACAGCCCTATTAGTGACAATCGTCACTATGAGAGGGCTGATTTCCCCTGTAACTGGGGCTGCTGTGCAGCTCCAGTTACAGTGGAAAAGCATGGTGTAAAAGAAACAAAAAATATATATAAAGTTCCCCAAAGGTCTTTTTTGACCATTGGGGGACAGACCATAGTAATAAAAAAATAGGAAAGTAAAGTGCAAAAAAAAATGAAATAATAAATACACATAAAATACCCAACCCCCAATAAAAACCGTCGTCCCCCCCCCCCGCCAGTCATTGTTGTAACGCTAGCGCTGACCCACTTACCCTAATATAGACATATAATATATTAAAATTTACGGTAAACAATGACGATTACAAATAAAAGGTCTATTTTAGGGTAAAACTATGTTATTACCCAAAAAAATAGCTGAAACGTAAAAAAGCTTATTTTTTTACTATTATTTTCAAACTTTATGAATAAAAATTCTAAAATAGCAAAAAAGGTGTGTATAAAAACGATAAAAAAAAAGAAACCTGCATTGTCTACGGAAAAAACGTCGCAAAAATCACGTCGTTTTTATTTATTTTTTATAAAAATGTGTGTTTGGTGCAACTTTGTAATTACGTTTTATTAAAAAATATTTTCACTTTTTGAGATACAGCTGCTTTGTATCCTGTATCCGTCAGGTCAGCAGGACTGACGGGATCAGTGAAACGGGCCCTGCGCTAAATTATAATCTTAGATGTGATAGATTTGAGGTTGATCCTGCGTGTCACTGATCCTGTCAGTCCTGCTGACCTGAAGGATACAGGATACAAAGCAGCTGTATCTCAAAAAGTAAAAATATTTTTTAATAAAACGTAATTACAAAGTTGCACCAAACACAAATTTTTATAAAAAATAAATAAAAACGACGTGATTTTTGCGACGTTTTTTCCGTAGACAATGCAGGTTTCGTTTTTTATCGTTTTTATACACACCTTTTTTGCTATTTTACAATTTTTATTTATAAAGTTTGAAAATAATAGTAAACAAATAAGCTTTTTTAAGTTTCAGCTATTTTTTTTGGTAATAACATAGTTTTACCCTAAAATAGACCTTTTATTTGTAATCGTCATTGTTTACCGTAAATTGTAATATATTACATGTCTATATTAGGGTAATTGGGTAATATATATATATATATATATATATATATATATATATATAAAATTATGATATAAAGTTTTTAAATGTGTACATAACCTTGTGGCACTATATACAAGGGGGAGCGCTGTGTGCCACTATATACAAGGGGGAGCGCTGTGTGCCACTATATACAAGGGGGAGCGCTGTGTGCCACTATATACAAGGGGGAGCGCTGTGTGGCACTATATACAAGGGGGAGCGCTGTGTGCCACTATATACAAGGGGGAGCGCTGTGTGCCACTATATACAAGGGGGTGCGCTGTGTGCCACTATATACAAGGGGGAGCGCTGTGTGGCACTATATACAAGGGGAGCGCTGTGTGGCACTATATACAAGGGGGAGCGCTGTGTGGCACTATATACAAGGGGGGGCTGTGTAGTGCTATCCACAGTGGTATGTGTGTGGCGCTCTTTATAGGGGGGGCTTTTTGGTGCTATTTACAAGAGGGGGAGGGCTGTGTGGCGCTCTCTACAGGGGGCTGTATGGCACTATCTATATGGGGCTGTGTGTAACGCTCTCTACGGGGAGGATGTGTGATATATAGAGGGGGCTGTGTATGGCGATATCTATGGGGGTGTGTAATATCTACAGGGGCTGTGTGTGGCACTATGTACAGGGGGCTGTGTGTATGTGGTGTTTTACAGTGTGTGGTATTATTATATTCAGGCACGCAGTGTTTGGTGCTATTATATTTAGGGGCACAGTATGTGGCACCATGATAACTTTATTTTCGTTTATAGGTGTGGAAATGTTGGAAAAGTGAGGAGACGTCTGAGTGGCAAATTCTGCAGAAATGAGTCATGGCCGGGAGAAGTCGTCATGAGCTCTGGACAGGATGGAGAAGAAAAGAGGAAAAAAACTACTAGAATCTGAGACGTCGTCACCTGTGAGTCACTAGATTTATAGAGAATCTGTCACCTCTCCTGACATGTTTATTATAGGAAATCCTTGTATTTCACAAAAAGTCTTTCTGCAGTCCAGGACTGATAGACAATTCCCCTTGTCAGGAGGTTGTGTCCCTGCACAGTGTGATACTCTCAGTATGTAGGGACACAGCCCTGTGACAAGGGAAATCGTAACACTGTTAATGCTTGCCCAAAAAAGTAGTGTCAAAAATAGTTACGGCGCGGCAGGGCGGCGGTTTGGAAGGGGGGCCCAAGTTTGGGTAACAGCCCAGGGCCCATGGTCTACTTAATCCGCCACTGAGTACGTACGTATGTGAACAGTTCTTCTCTTCAATGAAGATTAACAAATCAGCGTTACGGTCAAGACTTACAGATGAACATCTTCGTGCAATATTGTGATTGGCTACCGTGCATGATATCAAGCCTAATATTGACATTCTTGTGTCTGCCAAATGCTGCCAACTGAGCTGCCAGACTGAAACTGGATTGTGTAAACTCACACATTTACGGTAAGTTTAAACCTAGCGGTATTATTACAGTAATTTAATATTGTTATAGTCGTTCAAATAACTAATTGATTAACAATCATTTTGCATTGTATCACATTTGAATGTGACCCGTCAACTTCACATTTTTTCTATGTGCGGCCCATTTACCCGGCAGAGTTTGAGACCCCGGCCCTAAAAGAAGCTTCATTTTCAGCTTCTAAAACGGCTGAAAATCAGAGGCTGTTTTCTCCAAATACAGCTCAGTATTTTACAGCCGTTTTTAGTTTAGCGTGTGAACATACCCCTATAGCTCAGATTATATATATGTGGGCAGCACGGTGGCTCAGTGGTTAGCACTATTGCCTTGCAGCGCTGGGGTACTGGGTCAACATCTGCATGGAGTTTGTATGTTCTCCCTGTGTTTGCGTGGGTTTCCTTTGGGTAATCCTGTTTCCTCCCACACACAAAAAACATACTAATAGGGAATTTAGATTGTGAGCCCCAATGGGGACAGTAAAAAAAGAGGACCTCTGTACAGTATTGCATAATATGTTGGCACTATATAAATAACTGAAATAAATAATAAATAAATATCAGTAAACTGGTGTACAAAAGCTTATCTAAACCCTTACAAGCCAAAGACCACCTTTAAAAAAATACACACACCCGCAATCTATCTCCTTACAACATTATTAAGTATGCAATTATTCCGTGGTAACTTTTGTGTTAATCGTTCCTAGCTCTAAATTTATAACTATTGGACCTGTTACACTGGAATCACACACGTAGTTTTTGATGCAATTTTGGACTCCGTTTTTTTATCCAAAAGAAGATGCATCACTCTTTTCTTTACACCTTTCCTTCCTTTTGGTCCACTTCTGGCTTTGACTAAAAAAACTGAGCCAAAAACTGCATCAAAAAGGGCACCAAAACTACGTGTGTGAGCCTGGCCTTATCGCCACCTAGTGTAAAGTACATGATATTGCTCGATGACATAGGCCTGCAATCTTTTGAGTTTGTTTGACATGAGTGAAATACCAACAAAGTTTTCTTCCCACCACGTAGACTGGGGGGGATTCCAGCTGATAACTGGAATCTCTGACCAAGTGTACAGGAAAGTCTAATTTCAGAAGGACTGAGTGACACACATTATTCTGTAGCCAACAGATGGCCTGTGAAGACAAACACTTCTAACATCAGCTGTCTACTGAGGCATAACATGTGCCAGCAACTTAACTCATTGTGTACCTAAGGCAGCAAGTTTCATGGCCTGTTCAAGCCGTGTATAGATTAAAATAAGGCAATTTTCATTTCTTTGTGTATGTTCTGCTATTCTGTTCATTTTGCGGATGATGAAAATCAGGGTATGTTCACACGACCTATTTACGGACGTAATTCGGGCGTTTTTGCCCCGAATTACGTCTGAAAATAGCGCCTCAATAGCGTTGACAAACATCTGCCCATTGAAAGCAATGGGCAGACGTTTGTCTGTTCACACGAGGCGTAATTTACGCGCCGCTGTCAAAAGACGGCGCGTAAATAGACGCCCGCGTCAAAGAAGTGAACTGTCACTTCTTTGGCCGTAATTGGAGCCGTTATTCATTGACTCCAATGAATAGCAGCGCCAATTACGTCCGTAATTGACGCGGCGTTCAAGCGCCTGCACATGCCGTTACGGCTGAAATTACCGTCATGTTTTCAGGCGGAAACATCCCCGTAATTTCAGCCATTACGGACGCCCTCATGTGAACATACCCTCAATGTCCAGACTGAATGCAGCCACACTGTGAGGTTTACCTGTCCGCGTGCTCCCACCAGCATTTTTATCCTTGTAGAGCAGTATACAGGCTGTAGAAAGTATATAGACCATACACAGCGGAGCCAAAGGTAAGACAAGCAATTCTGCCCCTTTGATGTAGAGATCGTGTGGGTCTCTGCTGCGGGACCACCACTGATCAAAACTTCTGACATGTCAGCAGATCTTCACAATGATAGGTAAACACTAGACTGGATTCACACTTGTATTTTTTTAGAGGAAATACTCGGCACTAGCTGTCAAAGTGGCCACTGATGATGAGAGAGAATGCTGGTAGGAAAACATTTAGGAACATTTAGTTCTCTTCAGGATCCTTTCAATGTTGGACGTTAAAGTGCAATTCCAGTCATCCAGACAAAGAACATTCTGAGTATGTGTCATGGGTCTACAATAAAATGGAACTGTATTATTCTTGCTTCTTGTACACGCAAGAGTCACTTCTTCTCAAGTCATAATAGCAAAAGAAAAATTCCAACTTTATCACCAGTTTTAATTTTTTCATTTTATTTTTATATTCCTTCCTTCTAAGAGCCGTAACTTTTTTATGTTTTTTGTTTATATAGACATATGACGGCTTGTTTTCTGTGGCATGAGTTGTATTTTTTAATGCCATTATACAATGTACTGCAAACTTTTGAAAAAATAATTGTCAGGTGGAATGTAAAAAAAACAGCAATTACGCCATTGTTTTTTGGGGTTTTGATTTTACGCCGTTCCCTGTGCAGTAAAAGCGACATGTTAACTTCATTCTGCGGGTCAGTACAATTACAGCGATACCAAAATAAAATCACTTTTTAAAATAATAAATAAATCAATAGTTTTGTGTCGCCAAATTCTGGGACCCATCGTTTTTATAACTTTTCCATCTAAGGAGCTGTGTGAGGGCTTGTTTTTTGCGGGACAAGTTTCAGTTTTCATTAATGCCATTTTGGCTTGCATATGACTTTGATCACTTTTTATTCAATTTTTTGTGGCATTGTTCTACCACTTGTGTTACTTATATTGCTTATATTATTTTACATAATAAATGGGAAAAGGTTTATTTTTACTTTTAAAGGCTATGTACACCTTTGAAATTTTCAAGTTTGTTTGGTGCAACTTCTAAATACTTTTTTAATAAAAATTATTTTAACTTTTTGAGATACAGCTGATTTGTATACAGAATACAGAGCAGCTGTATCTAGCGCTGAGACCTAAATCTATGAATGCAAAATTTTCTTTCGGCACCCCACCCCATCATAAAAAAAATGCCCCATAAAAAAGTATAATGCCCCCCTACAGTATAATACCCACTTTAGTGCTCCCCACACAGTATAATACCCCCTAAGTGCCACACACAGTATATTGCCCCCTATAGTGCCCCTACACAGTATAATGTCCCCTTAGTGGCTACCGCATAGTATAATACCCCCTTAGTGGCCCCCAACAGTATAACATCCCCCTCCCCTGTCCTGTGTGCCACACATAGTCCCCCCTTGTAGATAGTGCCCCCCTGTAGATTATTCTATACAGCCCCCCTGTAGATTCTGCCATACAGCCCCGGTGTAGATAGTGCCATATAGCCCTCCACCTCCCCTTGTAGATAGTGCCATACAGCCCCCAAACCTCCCCCTTGTAGACAGTGCCATACAGCCCCCCACCACTCCATTCTAGACAGTGCCCCCTTAACCATTGAAACAAAAACTTTATACTCACATATGCCCCGTTCCCGCGACGAACAGAGCCTCTTTACAATGCCGACGAGATCCTTGCGTAGGTCGGCGTGATCCAGTGACATCTCTGCAGGGATCCTGTCCCTGTGCTGATAGGCTGCAGGCCGAACGGCCTGTAGCCTAGTAAATGGCAGAGCAGGGAGATACCTCCCTGATCTGCCATAGTGTTCAATAGTATCTGCGTCCTGAGGATGGAGACACTATTGAATGTGGCGTCGATACCGCTGTACCAGCCGTAGCAGCAGCTAGCTGTGCCACTGGCCATGGGGGGTTCGTCCCGGTGGGCGGCACGGGCCCCCTCATGCCGCGGGCCCTGTAGCAGCTACTATGGCTGTATGGCAGTAGTTATTCTATGCCGAGAGCAGAGAAGGAGCGCGCAGCGGCAAGGCAGCTGCAGAGTTGCCGGGCCCGGGCTCTTCAGAAACACAAGCAGGGGAAGGGAGCCAGCGCAACACCCCCTCCCACTTGCTGGAGTGATGCGCGCTGTGTGATGGCACAGGTCGCACACCCCAAAAGCCGGCCCTGAGTAACAGCGGATCCTGCGGGATCCAACTGTTATCAATCATAGTTACAGTTGTATCTAATCTAGACAATCCTCTGTGGGCTAAATACATCAGCAGCCTGTCCTGATAGTTTGCTATAATGCATCAGTGTAGGTAAGAGATATCAGCCTGGAGTCCAGGCTAGTAAAAAGGAGTGGAAAAAAAGGACCAAAGGCGCTGCCAATAATGGCAAAAGCTAGGTGATTCGAAGCATTAAAAGTATTTATTGACAATGGACAGGCTACGCGTTTCAACGCTGGACCAGCGTCTTCATCAGGCCAGGCTAGACTGGATACAATTGTAACAAAATGTCAGCGATGTGAAGTATAAGCCTCTGAATTTAAAGTTTACTGTCAGAAAATAGATGTTGAAAATGAGGGAAACATTCTTTCCACCGTCCGGATATGGTGATAAGAATAAATCCCTGGATCAATGAGCCATCTCCAGTAATCTAGTACATATAACTTTTAATATTAATACTTTCAAGAAATGCATCCAGACCTATTTTACAGTCTTTCAGAGAATTAACCAGAACAACGTCCTGTAGCAAAGATGTACTTGATATGCCCGCATCATGGTTACAGGTCTAGGTATAAATATATATACAGTGCCCACCAAAAGTTCTGGAACTCCCTCATAACTTTTGAACGGCTTGAGGTAGAATGTTGACTATTGGTGGGATTTAATGGAGTCATAAAATCTACCAGTTAACACAAAAAAACAAAACACCCCAGCCAGAGGGGGGACTAACAGGGGGATATGGGAATATGGGAGTAGCGGTAGATGAATCATACAGCAGAGGTAGATTGAAGAAGTGTTTTTTGTTACTCTGGTTGCCCTCCTGTACCCGATCTTGTTCACTAGACTTGTGATTTCTATAGAGGCAACGCTATATTCTCATCATGAGCGGGAGATGCAGAACTTGTCATTATACAATAATTATGCTTAATTTTTATAACACTAGAAAAAATGTTTAAGTGTACCTCCAATTATATATAAAAACGATCGTAGTGAAGGATTTAGCAAAATAATAGTCTTCTATAAATGTTGTTATGCAGATTCTGATTGTAAATAACAGCAAGGCCGGGGCTGCTCATAACTCTGCAGTAAAAGTATTTTGCTCTGTTCCCTAGACTTCCATCTCCAGTACAGGAGCCACTGTAGAATGTAATGTGATCCTACAATGCTGGCTCCTATACTGCAGACGGAAGCCTAGGATACAGAGGTTATGAGCAGCCCAGAGCACAGCCCGCAGCCCGTCCATGATGCTATTTAGAATAAGTTTATGCTCAACAAGTTATAAAGAGAAATTATTTGTTTTCAAAATCCAAACTAGAAAAGTTTTTCTATGTATTTAAAGGTGCACTTTAAATCTAAACATATACTGACTTATACATTTACATTTTTATACATTACCGTATATGTGTTAAGTTGGTCACATACCGACTGATCCAGTTTCTTGACACCAAGGCCAAAAGACAGGATCATCTTTCATCTAAAATTGTTCAAGGACTGGCAGATGAAATATTACAAGAGTATTGTTGAGGTGTGGGAAGTAGTGCTGATAAAATCCCTGCTGTCAGTGACCATCAGACCATGTAAACAGAATGTAACACTACTGGGAGAGATCAAGTCAACTGTCATCAGAATCTAGTCTATTATATGCGTGCGTAATAACATATTATCCTGTTGTTCAGGTCTTGGGTCAAGGACTGGTCTGTGTATAGCCATTCTTAGTAACAATTCAAAACAGTATAGACATGTAAAGGGAAGCTCCACATTTGAAGACACTTTAAAGATTAGTGAATTACATAGCAGTTCCATAATATAATTTTAAAGGGGTTGTCCAGGTTTTATTTTTTTATTTTTTTATTTGTAGAATAGGAAATGATACAGTTTTCTTATAGACATTTATTAGAAATTTTGCTTACATACCTTTCTTATATAGTAGACCCCATATCTCTTCACAATAGAATACTATAACCCACAGCCTATGTGTAAAGGATTTGTCTGACACAGCTTCTGTGTCGACGCCCGTGGTTAATCAGTCTGCATCTGTTCCTAGGTCTGCTAGAGTGACTCGATCTGCTACCACTCAGGCTGGTAGGCTGAGGAGTGGGAGAGCCTATCACAGCCTGGCCAGACGGTTCTAGCTCCCGCCCTTGGGCCACTTATACCTTCATTTGCTGCTTGTCCTTTGCCTGTGATTCTCTTGTTTCCTGGCTCTGCTGTTCCTGCTGTTACCATTGACCTCTGCTTCATATTGACCCTGGCTTGACTGACTATTCTCCTGCTCTGCATTTGTTACCATGTACTCTCCTGGCTTGACTCGGCTCGTTCACTACTCTGTTGCTCACAGTGTTACCGTGGGCAACTGCCCCACTTCCCTTTTCTTTTGTGTACCCTAGTCTTGTTTGTCTGTCATGCACATATTGAGCGTAGGGACCGTCGCCCAGTTGTACGCCGTCGCCTAGGACGGGCTGTGCAAGTAGGCAGGGACTGAGTGGCGGGTTGATTAGGGCTCACCTGTCTTTCTCCCTATCCTGACATTACACTATGGTTACATTACACAGAACTAATCTAACTGAATATGACTAAACATGGCGTCAGTCATTTCACCCCCTCACACACACATCATGTGACCAGGCATTCAGTTAGCGACAGAGTTACATGGCAAACATCTGTTGGGGTCACATAGAGGACACATCCATGCATATAATTTTTTTTCCAGGGACTCTTTGGTGATGTAGATGTATTGATGGGTGTGTCTTCTGGGGTGTAGGTTTATCTGGTGCGTGTGGCTAATGGGGCGTGGGTTTCTTCCCAGAATTTCTGCATACAAGTAAACGAACAAATATTTCTGCACTAGTTTGGCTGAGAACTATTATGGTGGATAGTATCTCTCTGGTTAGGGCCTGTTCACATCAGCATTGGCTTTTCCATATGCGCTATTGATTCCGTCGGAAAAACGGAAACCTGCCGGAATGGTGACGAAATGAAGCCATTAGCAATGTTTCCGTCACCATTGATATCAATGGTGATTGAAACGGAAGCTGTGGTTTCAGTTTGATATTCTGTAGCGGGGTTCACCCGACGGAACCTCCGACGGAACCCCGGAACGGAAAACCAACGCTAATGTGAACGGGCACTTATCTGGTTGTATATAGGCAGGTGATGTCTCACTTTATCACTAGGGTCTGGGAAAACTATGCGACAACCTCTATGGGAGCTTAGTGGCGGCCATATTAGCTGTCACTCAGATTTACCAGAAATGGATATACTGTAACTGGGCAAAGACTGATAAGAACTTGAAAGAAGGAGACATCTCAAAGTCTTATAAGTGAAGGCATATCTTCTATAAATATAACCCGTCTTTACTTGCAACTCGGCTACTACAATTGCCCTATACTGTGGGCCGAAGATACGAGTTTGAGAAAATGCGGCCAAGGATAAAAAGAGTAATAAATAGAAAGAAATACAAATTACTAGTTATGACACATATGATAAGAACGACAGGTTCTATCTGTGAGAAGACACATAATTCACGGCATTTCTCACAATTACCACACACCAAGAAGAACACCGCTTGGAGGCGGTAAATAAGTCAATATCATTATATTTACTAGTTGGTATATCGCGGGGACTTCCTCACCTCCATATCATACGCTGCTGTCTCCTTTCAGGTGTCAAACTGTACACCGGGGAATGCAGCAGTCTATTTTACTCTGGTTCTGCTCCGCCCGCGAGTGGCCATTACGCCAAAAGACGCATCACTCTAGTCTGCACACCAGCTGTTCCTAAACCAGGGGCAAACACAGGATTGTACGAGGTACCAAACGCAGAGCAGGAGAGTAGTCAGAAAGCCGGGGTCATATGAAGCAGGGTCAAAAGCTAGGAGCTGCAGCAAGGCCAGGAAACCACACGAGAAGAATCACAAGCAAAGGAGGAACAGGAAAGGCAGGTATAAATAGACAGAGGGCGGAACTAACTCCGTCTGGCCAGGCTGCGATAGGCTCTCCCACACCTAAGCCTGCCATCCTGAGTGGTGGAAGATGGGGTCAGTCTCAGAGACATAGAACCAGGTGCAGACTGATTACCCATGGGCGTATACACAGAAGTGCCTGGCAGATCCTTTACACAAACGGTCAAAGTTGGAATTTGACATGCTGCAGTAGTTGTGAAACTTCTAGGGGTGCTGCCACAGGTCACCATACAGGGTGTGGAGATGCCCCTTCCTGGCCTTTGGGACACAATGGCATGAACCCAGTAGCGACTCCTCTTCCTCAACGGTTCTTCTTCCAGCCTAGCTTGCTGTTCGAATCACAGAGAGATGAAGCAGTCCCAAAGAGCATGATCCGCACGTGTGGAGGGCATCCTTGCAATGAAGCCGAGGAATCCAACAGAGCTCTCACAAAGCACAAATGGCAGAGAAAATGGTGCCAGAGCAATCATGTGACCTTTTTAAGGGGTTGGGACATGTTTGTGACATCATTTGCAGCCTCCTTCTTTTTTTTTTTTTTTTTGCTGATCCGTATATAAGGATGAACTACGGACTGTATTTGCGGACACCATTCCGTATATGCGGATGAGTTGCGGATAACTTTGAATGACTAGAGATTCGTATTTACGGATAGTAAAACTCTTTACAGTCGTGTGCATGAGGCCTAATAGCGTAAAAATAGTGCCACACTCCCACTTTCTAGGCCCCATGCACATGACCGTGTCTGTAATCACGGTCTGTGCATGGGGCATTTGATGCATGATGTATTTGCGGGCCGTGCTTCCATATAAAGTATGGGAGCACGGTCCGTAAAAAAAACAAAAAAATAGGACGTGTCCTATCTTTTGCCGAGCATTTCTATGGCACGGACACCTTCCCATAAATATACGGGAAGGAGTCCTGACCTGTCCACAGAGTTTAAGGCAGCACAGAGTATTTCAGGAGATGAGCGTGCAGATTCAGTGCTGCTGTGAACTCTGCTCTTACCATTACGTAGCTCTCAGTCTGTTACTTCTCCTCCACTCCTGTCCTCAATAACACCTTCACATGATTGGCAAGTCACCACGTAATGGTAAGAGCAGAGTTCACAGCAGCACAGAGTATTTCAGGAGATGAGCGTGCAGATCTTGTGCGGGGTGGTGACTTGCCAATCATGTGAAGGTGTTATTGAGGACAGGAGTGGAGGAGAGGTAACAGACTGAGCTACGTAATGGTAAGAGCAGAGTTCACAGCAGCACAGAGTATTTCAGGAGAGGAGCGTGCAGATTCAGTGCTGCTGTGAACTCTGCTCTTACCATTTCGTAGCTCTCAGTCTGTTACCTCTCCTCCACTCCTGTCCTCAATAACACCTTCACATGATTGGCAAGTCACCACGTAATGGTAAGAGCAGAGTTCACAGCAGCACAGAGTATTTCAGGAGATGAGCGTGCGGATCTTGTGCGGGGTGGTGACTTGCCAATCATGTGAAGGTGTTCTTGAGGACAGGAGTGGAGGAGAGGTAACAGACTGAGAGCTACGTAATGGTAAGAGCAGAGTTCACAGCAGCACAGAATATTTCAGGAGAGGAGCGTGCAGATTCTGTGCTGCTGTGAACTCTGCTCTTACCATTACGTAGCTCAGTCTGTTACCTCTCCTCCACTCCTGTCCTCAATAACACCTTCACATGATTGGCAAGTCACCACCCCGCACAAGATCCGCACGCTCATCTCCTGAAATACTCTGTGCTGCTGTGAACTCTGCTCTTACCATTACGTGGTGACTTGCCAATCATGTGAAGGTGTTATTGAGGACAGGAGTGGAGGAGACGTAACAGACTGAGAGCTACGTAATGGTAAGAGCAGAGTTCACAGCAGCACTGAATCTGCACGCTCATCTCCTGAAATACTCTGTGCTGCCTTAAACTCTGTGGACAGGTCAGGATCCTGTTTCTTTTAAATGCTGCACTGTAGCACAGCCTTATATAGTGGATCGAGCGGGTTCCCCAGCAGCATTTAAAAGAAACAGGATCCTGACCTGTCCACAGAGTTTAAGGCAGCACAGAGTATTTCAGGAGATAAGCACGGTCGGCCACGGGCAGCCGGTCGTTTTTCCGAGCCGTGCTCCCATTATAAAGTATAGGAGCACGGCCCGTAAAATAATAAAATAGAACATGTTCTATCTTTTTAACGGCACGGGCACCTTCCCGTGAGAAAATGGGAAGGTACCCGTGGCTAACAGAAGTCTATGGGCCCGCTATTTCGGGTCGTAATTACGACCCGTAATAACGGGTGTTTTTACGGTCGTGTGCATGAGGCCCCGTAATGACGGGTGGCTACATGTGTGCACCCATCATTACGGCAGCGTTGCTAGGCGACGTCAATAAATAGTCACTGTCCAGGGTGCTGAAAGAGTTAACTGATCGGCAGTAACTGTTTCAGCACCCTGGACAGTGAATTCCGATCAGAATATAGAGTAACCTGTCAAAAAAAAAAAGACGTTCATACTTACCAAGAACTTTCTGCTTCCTCCAGTCCGGTCTCCTGGACGTTGCCTTGGTGACGTGTCCCTCTCGACATCCGGCCCGACATTCCTGGGTGACGTTACAGCCCATGTGACCGCTGCAGCCAATCACAGGCTGCAGAGGCCTCTGCAGCCAATCACAGGCTACACAGGCCTCTGCAGCCAATCACAGGCTGCCGCGTCAGAAAAGAAGGTCGGACTGGAGGAAGAAGAGGGACTCGTCCGTCACGAAGACAACGACCGGGTACGTATGAAATGCTTTTTATTTTATTTTTAATCAGCAGCCTCTTTTCTTTATCAGTGATTAATAGAGACAAGTGGCTGCCGATTTGTATAATATTTTTGACCGGGTTCAGTCAAAACAGGTTCGGCCGAACCCGGTGAAGTTCTGATTCGCTGCGAACCGAACTTTTCCTGATGTTGGGACCGAAACCAGGTTCGGTTGTCCCGGTTCGCTCATCTCTACCCCTGTAGATAGTGCCACACTCCACCTTGTAGATAGTATCACACAGTCCTCTGTAGATAGGGCTACACAGTTCCCTGTAGCTTGTGCCACACACACCACCTGTAGATAATGCCACACACACCCTCTGTAGATAGTACCACACAGCCCGTTAATAGTTCCACACTCCCCTTTTTTTATAGTGCCGCACACTAGATAGTGGCACACACACCCATTGTAGATAGTGCCACATATCCAATCTGTAGATAGTGTGTAGATAGTGCTACACTTCCCCCTGTAGATAGTGCCACACCCCCTGTAGAGACATTTCTGCTCCTCAATAATCTATTATTCACCTGTTATGGACCTGGACAGTGTTACCTGAATGCCATGGGTCACATAATGCGGGTCACATGACTGCCGCCATCTTTAGTCTATTCAGTTATCCCATGGATGCATGTCTATGGACTAATATGTGGGCTGTACAATTTTGTTTCTTTAGACAGAGGTAACTGCACTGATATAAGAAAGGTATGTGAGCAGAATTTTCACAACATGTATATTAGAAATCTGTATGATTTCATATTCTATATAAAGAAAGAAAATGGTCCACCCCTTTAAATCACTTCCTTTACAAGCAGACAGTACCCAGTAATAACCTACAAGGCTATAGAAGATATTGCTGACATAGGTTATCGTGAGTTGCTGACAGTCTCTACAACAGTAGTATTCTGCTGTGAATTCAGTATACACAGGCTTCCTTGAAGGGGTTAAACACGCGAGCTTAAATAAAAACCACTTCGTATTGATGTCAATGGGAAGCTTAAAGTGAGCGTTTTTCGGTGCGTAAAACGTGGCAAAAACGCGTTGAATACACGCCGTGTGAACAAGGCCTAACATGGAGAGTTAAAGTCCGCTAGAGAGGGAGCTGCTGTTTGTTAGTGGCACATAGAGAGGGATCCTAATTAGCAAGGTAGCTGCTAAATGGGTCTTAATGTGGGGACAGTCTAATGTGAGCACAACTATGTCAAATAAGTCTGGGGCATTAGTTGCATCACTAAGGTCATATAGTCACTAACGCGGGGAACAGGTTGGTTTTGGTAGAGTGGTTAATAAGAAAGGGTGGGGGCAGGGGCATAGCATGGGCACAACTAGGAGGGTATGTAGGGGGGGGCACCAACGCTTTGGCTGGTATCTGCGCCTAGAGGGAGCCCCTGACATCCCTGCCATATATGGACAGGGATGTCAGGGGCTGCATGGCACTATCTACAAGGGGGAATGTGTGGCAGTATCTACAAAGTGGGCTGTGTGGCTGTATCTGCAATGCGGGCTGTGTGGCACAATCTACAGGGGGCTGTGTGGTACTATCTACAAGGGGGGCTGTGTGGCACTATCTACAAGGGGGGATGTGTGGCACTATCTGCAATGGGGATGTATGGCACAATCTACAGAGGGGCTGTGTGGCATTATCTACAATGGGGACCGTGTGACACTATCAGCAAAGTGGAGGTGTGTGGCACTACCTACAAGGGGACTGAGTGTACTATCTACAAGGGGGCTGTGTGGCTGTATCTAGAATGGGGTATGAGGCACTATCTACAGGGGGGCTGAGTGTACTATCTACAAGGGGGCTGTGTAGCTGTATCTAAAAGGGGGTATGTGGCACTATCTACAAGGGGGGCTGTGCGTCAGTATCTAGAAGGGGGTCTGTGTGGCCGAATCTACAAAAGATGGCCATGTGGCACCTTCTACAAGGGGGACTGTGTGGCACTATCTACGAGGGGGCTGTGTGGCACTATCTACGAGGGACTGTGTGGCACCATCCATCTACAGTGGGGCTATGTGGCTCTATCTACAGGGGGGCTATGGGGCTCTATCTACAGGGGGGGGTGTGGTACTATCTACACTCTACAAGGGGGGTTTGTGGCACTATCTACAGGGGGTGTGGCACTATCTACAGGGGAGGCTTTGTGGCACTATCTACAAGAGGAGGCTGTTCATTATGTCACCATATAGTCTCATTAGCATTAGTTATACAATCTGTTTTAGTCAGGCACAATAACCTCATTTATTTAAATTTCTTGTTATGTTAACTACCTTATATAACTATATTGCTTGTAAAATAAAAAGTTTTATGCTTACATAAAGGAAAATGTGAAAAAAAAATTATACCTCCTCGAGTAAGCAAACATGGCAGGGGGAAAGGAGATGTCGGGAAAAAGGTTTGGTGGGGGGCGCCAAACTGAGTCTTTGCCCCGGGTGCCGGAGAACCTAGCTACGCCTCTGGGTGGGGGAATATATCTAAAAATGTTGCTGCATCTAGTGCTGCCATGATTGAGGCTCCTGAATGGCCGCTAGCCTTTATTATGGCTCCTACCATGCAGTTAGCTAGCCACCTGTGCAATATACAATTATATTAGGTGATTGGTATTCTGTACTCATCGAAAATAATCTTTAAAATGGCATCACCTTAATATTGGGAATGTTTTTTCTTTGCATATTTACAGATTTTATTTACCTAATTATATATTTATTATTAAGACATACAAAATCATATAGTTTAGTGCAGTGCTTCTTAAATTATGAGCCATCAGTGTCCACCTTGACTCTCAGGGCTGTTAAGGCAGGCAGTGTGATCATGTCTTGGTGCTGAATGTGACTGTTTCTGCCTCTCTGCTCCCTTGCCCTCTGCAATCTCCCGCCGGTGCCAATCCCACATCTGACCTAGTCCTGACTCTGGTGACATTCCTAGAGTTTATAATCTGGTGTTTCTGTCATGATAGACAGACTCGGAATCACTATGACAGTGTTATACCTTTTAAATGTATGGCACGACAAAGGAGTAGTATCCAATCCAGATAGGAAGTAATCTGGTTTATTATTCAGAAACACTGGCACTAGGCTATTGCCGGCAAAAATATTACCAAGTAAATGCTGGTAGCTTATTGGCCTGGTGGCCTGGTGAGGTCCCTGCATCACTATGTTCTGATTGGTGAGAAAGATTAGTAAGTCTTGGTGGGTGTAAAAACCAAATGACTTGCATCATCTACCTTAACCCATTGGAGACGTAGCCAATTTTCGTTTTTTCATTAAAAAAATTTCCTCCCCACCTTTCAAAAGCCTTAACTTTTATTTATTTATTTTCTGTTGACATAGCCGTATGAGGGCTTGCTTTTTTTGCTGAATGATTTGTAGTTTTTAATGGCCTATAATGTACTGGAGAATGCAAAAAAAATTATTTGTGAGGTGGAATGAGAAAAAAACAGCGATTCCTCCATTGTTTTAAACCCTGCGTCTGGCTTAATTGGAGCACAAAGATGGCAGACCTGGGGGCCTTTATTAGGCTCCCATGCTGCCATGTCAATCATCAGCACCCTGCAATTGTGTTGTAGGGAGGGCGATGGGCTGTTGGAAGTCGTCGCCCCCCTCTTTCTAATAGCTTAGATGCCACGGTCAATAGTGGTTAAACATCTTAGATCAGAGTAATCTACGATCCCGGTCATTGGAATAAAGGGTCGGCTGTATGTGACAGCCAAAACCCATCTTAGAATGGTGTGGGCTCAGCCCATAAACCTGCTCCATACTCCCCCTTGGGTTGGCAAGTACAGTTACATCGCATATTGCCAAGAGGTTAACCATTGGAAACCACTAAGTGTGCCAGGTTCAATTATCTATAAATTATTCATATACATTTACATGTCAAAACGGTAAGCAGGATGATATTACTGATGTTAGTAAAGCTGGCTATACAGTAGAGATTCAAGGTGGCCAAAAAAGCAGATTAGGACCAATTTCTCCCAAATGTCAGTGCCTTTTTGTAACGCAACAAATTTTCACTGATGGCAGATATCTGTGGAAAGGTTAATCTGCCAGGTGTATATGACAAATACGCATGCCATGAATAGAAGCCCAGATTAGGTCAGACCAGGTCACAGATCAAGGCAGAGATCGATCAGAAATTTGCCATTTTAACTTATGGCATTGCTGTCCAGAACAACAAACTTCATAGACCATCCGTGATCGACAAGTTGATCAGATAACTTACATCTGAAATCTCTAGTGTATAGCCAGCTTAAATGGGTAGGACTGTGACTACCTTTCTTTTATTTAGTTGTGCATGGATCTCATGAACACCTGGTCAATAGTAAAACAGTTCACAACTCTGTAAAAAAAAAATTATATTCACTGCACGACCACTTTTTGTAATACAATGCAGCCCTCTGCTGTCAGCAAAACTCACCATCTGATCCTATGGGCATGGCCCCACGTGGCGGAATTCTTCCGCAACTGTCCGCATCAATGACGCACAGAATCTGCGTTGCAGATTCTGTGGTGGATCTGCCCAAAATTGGCATTAAATTGATGCGGACTAGCCGCTGCATATTGAGGTGAAGTATTTCCCTTCTCTCTATCAGTGCAGGATAGAGAGAAGGGACAGTACTTTCCCTAGTAAAAGTAAAAGAATTTCATACTTACCGGCCGTTGTCTTGGTGACGCGTCCCTCTTTCGGCATCCAGCCCGACCTCCCTGGATGACGCGGCAGTCCATGTGACCGCTGCAGCCTGTGATTGGCTGCAGCTGTCACTTAGACTGAAACGTCATCCTGGGAAACCGGACTGGAGGAGGAAGCAGGGAGTTCTCGGTAAGTATGAACTTCTATTTTTTTACAGGTTACTGTATATTGTGATCGGAAGGCACTGTCCAGGGTGCAGAAACAGTTACTGCCGATCGTTTAACTCTTTCAGCACCCTGGACAGTGACTATTTACTGACGTCGCCTAGAAACGCTCCCGTAATTACGGGTGCACACACAGTCACCCGTAATTATGGGTGCACACACATAGTCACCCGTAATTATGGGAGCCCCATTGACTTCCCCAGTTTGGCTGTAGACCTAGAAATACACATAGGTCCAGCCAGAATGAAGAAATGTCAAGTTAAAAAACCAATACGCTCCGCAGCACACATAACATCTACATTACATCTGCGGACTTCATTGCGGAACTTAGAATCTCCATTGAAGTCAATGGAGAAATTCCGCAATGAGTCCGCAAACAGTCCGCCACACCTCCGCAACAACCATTGTATGCTGCGGACACCAAATTCCGCACCGCAGCCTATGCTCCGCAGTCGAATTTCCCGCATCGTCTAAATGAACACTACTAAAAAGCAGTGGAAGGCAGTGGAGAAACGGCTTAGCTGCGGATTAACGCTGCGGAGTGTCCGCAGCGGAATTCCAGAGCAATTCCACTACGTGGGGCCTTGCCCTATCACCAATCTCAGCAATGAAGGACATTGTTATTTCCTTTTGTCCTCTTTGGTATCAACAGCTGACTATTCCTAGGACAGCTGGTGATAGTGTCCCAGAGGTCTGCTCAAACCCTAAAATAACCATTCCAGACATTGCAAAGAGCTTTAATCCACTCCATACAGAGGACATGAGATGAAAGCATGGACAGCGTGGTTGTAATACTCTCTCTGTGCTGCACAGGTAGGTCCCTCACCTGACCCTTCGCTACTCTTCTATATGTCTGTCTGTTCTTCATACATGCGGTACAGAATTTTAAGAGAATAGTTTGTGTTTGACTACAGTAACATACAGATAAAACGAATCATCACAATGAAGAAAGTATTTGCATGTAGAATTGTACTCTACAAGACTAATGCTTGGGAATTGCGGTCTTTGGGATGTGCTCAGCTGCTAATAAAAAAAAGGTCTGTACCTGTCTTATACAGCATAGGTGCAATCCTGCTGAGATTTGTGGCTTGTCATATGTTAGTTGCCCCTATTCTGCCCCTTAGCAACACATGGTTTGTAGTGTTAATGTAGAGTGACTAACAAGTGATGAGCGACTAACAATATCTTGTTTGGCATGCGACAAATTTCAGCGAGACTTTGAATTCAGCAGCGTAAAAATACACCCCGTGAGCAGCACAAAGTATTTCCCTTTGAATTCAATGGGAAGCTGTTTGTAGGAGTTTTGCTAGTGTTTTTCACTGCTTATTTCAAGGCGTTTATGCTCAGAAATACGCCTGAAAAAACTACGTATGAACCTAGCCTTATGGTGTCTCTTCAGAAAAGCCTGAGCGAGGCTGATGGGAGATGAAGGACCACCTCACTTGGAAAAGTTCCGCAGACCCTTGAGTGAAGGAATGGGTGAAGGTCCCAGTAGTCTGACCCACACCAATTATATATTTGTAGCATATCCGATTGATAAACCATTTATTTTAGTGGTATGAAAATGCTATTTACGGTAATCATTCATTTTACGTTCATGACTTATAAGGATTGAAAGACATATTATGAGTCCTATTTTATTGTTCCTGAGAAATTAAAGATAAAAAAATATTTAAACGAAAGATTCTGAACCATTTTTCAGACAATGGAATTAAATTGTTTCTACGTTTGTAATAAATACGGATCTTATAAATAAAAAGCCATAAACATGTAGTTTACTGTACGTGGTTTCTGAACGCTGATTTTAGAGATTGCAGCTCTGGGGGGTTAAACAAAGCTTTTATTTTGTTTATATGTATAGTTGCCTTTTGGGCTATGACACTAATATTAATCTCTACAAGTGGGCTGCTATGTGGGCGTGCATATATGGCAGCTGCCCAGCGGTGGACACAAGAGTTGAGTACATAATATGGTTACTCCTAGTGTTTTTAGACAGATTAATTCATAGGTTGTTTAGGTGGATAACACATTTATTCTTGAGGCTTGGAATAAAAAGTGCAATCAAATTATACTACAATACTTCCTAAGTGGGAGATTTCTGTAGACACGCAAATATACCATTTTCTTTCTGATTTTCATCCCAGTGATCTTGTGTAACAATAAGGAGGAAAGGCTTCTCAGCGATCTGATGACGAGTTACAACAAGGACTTGCGTCCAGCAGAGAAAGATGGAGACATTATCAGTGTCAGCCTAAAATTAACCCTTACAAACCTCATCTCCCTGGTAGGTTTTACCTATGTTACTGTGTTAAAATCTAAATATTGGCTAAATGCATTAATAGAACCAATAGACTTGTCATAGTGCACTTTCCATGCTGTAAAGAGACCATTAGCTGTAGACATTATGCGGGTGCATTTTTTTCTTGTCTACCACATATTATAAACATGTAAGAAGTAACTTTCTCAGCTCTCATGCACACGACCGTAATTCAAAATAAATACTGATTCATTCATTTTTATCGGCCATGGACACCTTCCCGTATATTTACTGGTGTGTGTTCAGGCCGTAGAAATTACCCACAAAAAACAGGACATGTCCTATTTTTTGCATTTACGGACCGTGCTCCCATACTTATTACTGTGAGCACGGTCCGCAAGTGTGGGTGACACTCCACGGCCCATCTGTGCAGTATTTACTGACAATAAATACTGCACGGTCGTGTGCATGAGGGCTCAGTGTTTGTAGTCAAGAACATGTTGAGAGTAAGTCTTGTGATCATTTCCCTTTTTAGGTAGTATTTGAAATGTAATAAAACATCATTGGAACATAACATGCCTATATAATCTTATAGACAATTAATTACAACAGAGTTAAAATCGAAGGCCAAAATAGTATTAGTGAATTGTATTGGGTATGTTCACCTAACACCAGTTCATATATAGATATAATAGACATTTAATAGCCTGTATTATAGTCCGGAGCTGTATTCACAAGCCTGCTTGTCTTCATTGGAAACTAACAAAAAGCACGTTGTCAGACACATTCCTAACAGCATAGCTGAACTGTTAGAATGCAGTGACATTGTTTCCCCAACAGGTTATTGTAAGCCTGGCGTAAAGGCAACACCTCTCAGATTTAAATTTAAAAACCAGATAAAGCTATGAGCATGCATTGAGCCAGCAAGGAATGCTGGGATGTTTCAGTTCTAAAATCTGCAGAACTGTGAATACAGCTATCCACTATAATACAGGCTGTAACTCAATACCAGTACAATATCATACATATATATATATATATATATATATATATATATATATATATATATATATATATATATATATATATAAATATAAGGCCCTGTACACATCTGCTTTCCAGGTAACCTTGTTCTGCTCCGTCATAGGAGCAAAACAACGAGAATACCGAAGCTCGTGATACGTTGCATGAGGAAACCAACAGCGCCAACACGGAACCAACTGACTTTAATGTTTGCATCATTTTCGGGATTGGTTTCCATCATTTTGCTGAGCCTCCGATACAGATGTGAACAGGACCTTAGCTGTAACATTGAGTCCAAAAGGTGCAAATACACTTTGAAGAAGTGATCAACAGGTCATGATGAGACATACCTCATCTATACTCATTTGATGCTAGGTGAAGTAAACATAAAACATCTTCTTCATATCATAACTATATACTTAATAATGCTTATACTACAACATAAACTATATAACGATAGGTTTGTAGGTTTTCTGCTTTGGTTTTTTGTAATTTTTTTGCCTCAATTCCTCTTGCAGAATGAACGAAAAGAGGCCTTGACCACCAATGTCTGGGTTGAAATGGTAAGTAATGTTCCAACCATTGTGACTAGAAGGGGTGGTCTGTAAACTTTGGATGTTTCCGATTAATCTATTCTGGATTAGCCATTGACTAGCTTGTTATCCACTTTCATGTACTGTTGTATATTTAATCCTCCACTTGGATTCTGATGATCTTCTCTTTTACTGTTCTTTCAGCAATGGATAGATTATCGTTTAAGCTGGAACCCTGCACAATATGGTGGCATTGAAATCACACGTATCCCCTCCACCATGGTGTGGCTTCCAGATGTTGGCCTAGAAAACAAGTTAGTAATATCCCAGAAAATTCAGAACAATTGTAAAGTGTGATGTGGATTACTCTCCTTGATGTTTTGAGGCGCCTGCTTCACTAGGTTGCTTCTTTATTATAGAACTTCATGGCCACAACCTCCAACACGCAAGGATTTCTGATTTCTCTGCTAATGTACATTTTATTCAGCCAGTTTTGGAATATATGGATGAAAATTAAGGAACCACTCAGCCACACAACAAACTCTATCATCGTCTTCATCCTAAATTAACATCTATAAATATAATACATTCATTTTTTTTAAGCTTACACTTGCACCTGAGCTACTCATACATACTTATATCTTAACTTGCTTCCTAATGAATAAGGAAAACATATGGAACCTTGCTCTAATGGTGACCCGGAGATGCATGCATAATAAAATCAGGAAAAATGAATAAATTAACTTAACTATAACATTTAAAGGCATTTATTTAGCTCAACATTGAACATGCTGAAGTCTTGAAATATACCTTTAGAGAAAACTAGAACCCCCGAATTGAGTATGGGGCTACATGGGCATGCTGTATGTATCCGTCCATACAGCAGCTTCTGTGCTCTCAGTTTTGGATCCAAGTATATTTCAGAATTAAAGCCCTTCACCTATAGAGTTAAGAAAGTACCATTTATTAATGGCAGGATCCCCTTTGAGGGTATACGCATGCTAACCTTTTCTGCTACTTCTTCTCCTGCACTGTCAACATTGGGGATTTTTTTTTATGATTGTCTGCGCCAATCTTCCATAAATAAAACTGGTTTTCATAAGTTTCTGATGTAGGCCTCATTCTTCCCTTACCCATTATTACCCTTACCATCTTCAAAACCAGTGCTCAGGTCTAGAGACACATTCAAATATGCGAGACAGAGTGCTCCTACAATACCATACATTAGTCCTACACTGCTCTGTACTCCACTAGTCACTTTGTAAATACTTTCCTTTACTTTTCACTTTTTATTATATGATATTTTATTGGGTGTTCAGAAAGAAAGGTAAATTTACAATTCTGCTGGATTCCTGTTTCCAGAGAGCAGTGCATTGTGGGCAGTTAATGTCTCAGTGAGTCTTGGACACATTATTCGATAAATATTATAGATTTGTATTAACACTGCACTAGATCTTTCTCTGACAATGTCTTAGCCCCTTATCTGCAGGAAGAAACACAAGTTGGCAGGTACATGGTAGAATGGGCTTTTGCGGGAGATAGGGCGGGAGGGGCTTTGTGAGAGGACATAAAATACAGAAGGAGACAGGGGTTCTGTTTGAGGGAGAGTGGACAGAAGCTTGTGAGGGAGGACAAGGACATGGAAGACAAAAGGTGAAGAGGGCTCTCTGTGGGGAAGAAGGGCATAAAAGGTGGAGGGATTACTGCATGGGACGGGGGGGATAAGGTAGCAGGAGCTCTTTAAGAGCAGGGGTGCAGAATGAGACAGGAGCTCTGTGATGGCAGTGGTGAAAAGCAGGTGGCAGGGGCACTCTGTGAGGCGGTCAGGGACATGCAAGACTAAGGGTATGTTCACACGCAGTAGCAAAATACTTCAGAAATTACGGTGCTGTTTTCAGGCGAAAACAGCTCATGAATTTCAGATATTTTTGCAAGTACTTGCATTTTTCGCTGCGTCTTTTACGGATGTTATTGGAGCTGTTTTTCAATGGAGTCAATGAAAAACAGCTCCAAAAACGTCCCAAGAAGTGACATGCGTCTTTTTACGCTCCGTCTTTTGACAGTGACGCGTAAAATTACTCCTCGTGGGAACGGAACATCGTAAAACCCATTGAAAGCAACGGGCAGATGTTTGTAATGGAGCCGTTTTTTCAGGCGTAATTTTAGTCGTAAATAGCCCGAATTACGCCTGAAAACAGTGTTTGTGAACATACCCTAAAGATGGCAGGTGCTCTGTTAGGGAGATACAGAAGGTGGTAAGGGTACCGTGGGGGGCATGTGACTGGGGGGGAAAGGTGGTAGAGGCACTGTGGGGGGGCATGGGCATTGATGACAAAAGGTAACAGGGACACTGTTGGGGAAGAAGGACAAAAGGTGGTAGGGTTACTGTGGATTGCAGGGGACAGGGGGAATGGTGACAGAATGTGGTGTTGGCTCTGTGGGAGGCAGGGGGACAGAAAGTAGCTGGGGACTGTTGGGTGAGCGAACACAAGGTGGCAGGGGCTCTTTGAGGGGCTGGGGGCACAGAAAGCGGCATTGGCTTTGTGGGGGTAGGAAAGAGGTACACAGAAGCTGGAAGGCATTCTGTGGGGAAAGGTTACAGGGGCTATGAGGAATGGCAGGAGGGACACAAAGTGACTGACATGAACAGTCTTTTTACTTGTCACTGCTGCATAGGCTGTCCTTATGGCTTGGCTGACAAAACTGGCTCCACTGGCACTGCTGCTGATGGCTGGTGATGACATTGGCAGGCACCAAATACTCCCGCTGCTGCGGCCCGCCACAGAGGGAGCTCCACCTACTTCTAGAGATTCAAACAAATGTCGCATAACTGTGAGGAGAGGAGGTAGGAGGAGCCAAAAGTAGATGAGGGCGGGCACTGGTTGTTTCTTGGGTTAAAAGAATGGGCCCATTATGTTAAGGGCCTGTTCTTTTGATCTAGATGTAGCTATATAGGTCTTATTGTTTCTGTTTTGCAGCGGCAGGCGGAAGGCAGTGGGCTCCTGCTTATTACATTTGCAGCTGGGCCCCATGCCAGGCCCCATATGGCAGTACCACTAGTACTGCCCCGATGGCGGCCCTGTCTGCAGGTATACATTAAATCTCTGACCAATCAATTGGTTCAACTGCAAACATGAAAATATATAAGAAAACAAATATAAAGTTTAGGTGATATTAAGAATTATTATTTCTTCTACATTTTCAGTGTGGATGGCACCTTTAACATTGCTCTGTATACCAACACCTTGGTTTCTTATGATGGTTCCATCTACTGGCTGCCTCCCGCCATCTATCAAAGCTATTGCCCTGTTGTTGCCACATATTTCCCTTTTGATTGGCAGAACTGCTCCATGGTGTTTCAGTAAGTATATTGATATCTATCTATGGTTTAAATGCCATATTTACTAAATTGTGAACTAGCTACACAGAACAAGGGGAAATGTAAAGTATATTCTAATTTCCATATGATACCTTAATTATGAGACCCAAAACATACAAATAAGCAAAAAGCCCCTATGTGCATTTCATAATACAGGGTGAATCATCATGGGGTTAATTTGTTTTAGAGGTAGATTTTTTTTTAAAATTGCTATATTTCATGATAAATTTAATAAAATATTAAAATACCTTAATGTATAGATGCATTAATTTGTAGGACCTAGGCGTGTCTTCTGAACTTATATGTAGTCTTGCAAAGCAGATTGCAGAGGTAAAAGGAAAAACATCTCAGACCATTGAATTTACTGTAGCACTTTGTTCCTTACATCTAGTTGTATTTTGTTGCTGACTGTAATACAAGCTAATAGAAATATATTATAGAACATTTTCAGAATGAGTCATGTGATCTTGGACATGAATATGGAGACAAATGTGACATCACTACTCTCCAAAGTATGTTATTTTATGCCATAATATCTTCCAATTGTTAAATAAGTCTCTTTACCTAGGTCCCAGACATACAGTTCGAATGAAATTGAATTGCTCCTGACTGATAATGATGGGGAAACAATAGAATGGATTGAAATAGATCCAGAAGCATTTACAGGTACAAAGCAATAAACACAACCAGTATCCATAACACTCAAGACGGTTTTCCTCTACCTCATGCTTCTAGTCTTGGTGTAATTGGATTGGTACTGATGATGTTGAGTGCTGCGTCACATATAAGGCCATAATCAGGACCTTGTATGAGCCACAGCACGCTGATGGAGCCTGAGGGGACCCGGAGGGGAGAAGAGGAGCGTTGAGGTGAGTATACTCCTTTTTTTATTTTAGGTTCAATAGAAAAGGGGGAATAAATGCAGCATAGCCGCAATCATTGCACCATAAATGTGGAATAGGGACGACGTAGTTGCTCCACAATTGTGGCACACCGTTGGCCAAAGATGCGACACATATTTTAAGAGGTATTCAGCAGTTTTCTGCCGTTCTTTAACATAAATTGTCCATCCACTGAGGCCCCGCCCCTTTTGGAAGACATGCCCCCTTTTTACAAAAGTAGTGAGGGTGGCATTAAAAGGCCAAAAATTGCAATGGTGCTTTTGCAACTTTTCTACGCCAGAAAACTGGCGTAAAAAGGTTAATAAATTCAGCCCAATGACCATTTGACTTATATTAATATTTTGTTATTTTTTACATTTTCTTGAAATTAATCTTTTTAGAAAATGGAGAATGGGCAATAAAACACATGCCAGCCAAGAAGATCATAGACCATCGGCTTACTCAAGATAACATCAATTACCAGGCGATTGTCTTCTACCTTGTCATTCAGAGGAAGCCTCTCTTCTACATCATCAACATCATTATCCCCTGTGTTCTCATTTCATTTGTTAGTGTCCTGGTTTATTTTCTCCCGGCCAAAGGTATCAGTCAGTATTAGTCTATTATCATGAGCAGTGTGACCATTTAATTTGTTTGGGTTGTTTTATTCACTTGTGCAGAATTTATATCACATGAATAGCAATACTCACCTAAATACTGAGTAAACTATTAATGTTCAATCTAAGTTTATTAAAGATTTCTTACAATTCCATAACAGAAAATACTAGCAGTAACGATACAAAGGTTAACATGGGAAAAAGAAGAACATACGGCAAATCAGTACACGCTGACAACATAAAATATAAAAATAAAGACCAAATAAAGTCAAAAGGTAACAGGAAAATGGATCCAGCGCTGATTGAAATAAAACGGAAACTATTTCCAAGTTTTACTAGTCTTCTATTTAAAAAGGTCCAAAGGTATGGAGTCCTAGTGTGCAGGAAGGAATATCGATCCAGTGGTAGGGCCTACGCGTTTCAGACGTGTCAAACGTCCTTAATCATGGCTGTTGATCAAGGGTAAAGCTTTTAATTATACAATGAGAGTCAGATTAAGGGAATTATAGAGAAAGAGAAATTAACTCTAATATCTACCACATTGTCATCGCCTTTTCTTTTCGTATAGCGGGAGGTCAGAAATGTACAGTGTCCATCAACATCCTGCTGGCTCAGACTGTATTTCTCTTCCTGATAGCTAAAAAAATTCCAGAAACGTCCACAGCCGTGCCACTGATAGTAAAGTGAGTGTAACCTTAAGCATGTTTTCTACAGTAGCTTTATTTAGTCGTAATAGTAGTTTAGTTGTATTGTCGCACTTTCTCATATTGATCGATCTCTTAACTTGACCGTTTTTATTGTTTATGTTATACCCAATTTCTATTCTACCCTCCAAAACAAATTTCCTCAGCAAAATGTTGAATGTGTCTATAATTAAATAACAGAAATTAACCCACCTTGAGACATTTATGGCATATTCTATGTCTGATAGGTAGGGTTCGCACCTCTCGGAACCCCACCTATTGGGAGAATAGGGGTAATAGGTGAATACTTAATGGATAGATGACTCACCTTATTGAACTATATGAAATTATGGAAACAGCAAAAAGCACTTTAATGGGGAGCGCTGCCCAAGCATAGCAACTTCTCCATTTGGTCTCCTGCTATGTGCAACCGCCACTCGCTTTCTCATCTTGTCGTACAGGGGTTTGGGGACTGACATTCTCCTGATAGGTAGGAGTTCCAGGGGTGATATGCCCACCTATTGAAAATTTATGGAATCAATATCTCAAGAAATATTATACCTTCAAGTGTGACACTACAGGACACAGAGGGGGGGAATTTATCAACTTTTCTACAATATTTTGAAAAAAGAACAACCCCATTATTTTTCTTTATCTTACTTTTGAACATTTATCTGTAATGAATATTTCTTAGTAACTGTAATTTTTCCCTTTTCTAGGTATTTAACATTTCTCATAGTGGTCACTATCACCATCGTAGTTAATGCTGTCGTTGTTTTAAACGTTTCTCTCCGCACGCCAAACACTCATAGCATGTCAAGCGGTGTAAGAGAGGTATGAGCACGTATTGGTTGTATTATCGTGTGCATGTTGTTCTGTGGGCTCTGGATATATATCTTCATTACAAGATAGAAAGATGACTAGAATAGAAGAAGCATTTAGAAGATGTAGTAGAGTATACGTCTCTGATAGACATTTGAGCAAGGTTTATGTATCCACTGATTCAAGGTTTATAACATTTCTTAAGTAAAACGGCAAATTATCCAAGATTATATTAGGTAACTGCATAAATAAAAACGACCTAATCATGTAATGGTATCATTGGAGTTGCTCCATTCTCAAGAGGCAGTATTCTGATATATGAAGTTTAAGAATAATACGGAATAATAGTTTTGTTAAAATTCAAGAAGAATATCACAGCTTTACAGGAGCTATTTGGTGTACAGTTGCTTTTTATTCACATCATTACATCCATAACAGGGTGCAATGTGTCGACAGACCAAACAACCGTTTTCCAGCCTTCTGTTATCTCTTCTTGAATTTGGACGTTGTGAGACTGGCATTCCTTCAGTTACTTGCACAGCAGAGTTGTACCTCAGTGCTGACTTAGGCTGGGTTCACACAACCTATTTTCAGACGTAATGGAGGCGTTTTACACCTCGAATTACGACTGGAAAAACGGCTCCAATACGTCGGCAAACATCTGCCCATTACTTTCAATGGGTTTGCCGATGTTCTGTGGCGGCGACCTGTCATTTTACGCGTCGCTGTCAAAAGACGACTCGTAAAAATACAGCCTCGTCAAAAAAAGTGCAGGACACTTCTTGGGACGTTTTTGGAGCCGTTTTCTCATAGACTCTATTGAAAAAACGCTTTTTTCTGCCGTTTTTGGAGCTGTTTTCAATAGAATCTATGAGAAAACGGCTCCAAAAACGTCCCAAGAAGTGTCCTGCACTTCTTTTGACGAGGCTGTAATTTTACGCGTCGTCTTTTGACAGCAGCGCGGAAAATGACAGGTCGTCGGCACAGTACATCGGGAAACCCATTGAAAGCAATGGGCAGATGTTTTCCGACGTATTGGAGCCGTCTTTTCAGGCGTAATTCGAGGCGTAAAACGCCTCCATTATGCCTGAAAATAGGTCGTGTGAACCCAGCCTTATTTTAGTAATAGTTTTGTTAGGCCCTATGCACACGACCGTAAAATCACCCGTAATTACGGATCGTAATTATGGACCGTAATTATGGACTCATTAGTTTCTATGGCCGACGGACACCTTCCCGTATACTTTACATAGCTTAAAAATAACTTTTTATAACTTTCCGAAAAAAATAAGCCATGTCCTATTTTTTTATTTTACGGACAGTGCTCCCATACTTTATAATGTCCGAGGCCGTCCGTGCACGTTATTATGGGTCGTAATTACGGGCACGGTCGTTTGCATGGTGCCTTAGGCATTCGTGGGTTAATTAGCATGGATACAGGGAATATTAGGACATGTTAATAACTTTTCTGTTCTGATTTAGTTTTTCTGCACGTTCTTTATTGTTAAAGCTGTAGTGGAGCTTACATAGAGAAGTATAAATGAACACTATAAATCTATTTTTTTTCGTCTATCTTAGGCCAGTTTATCATGAGCGTATTTGTAAAGTGCGTTATATGGATCCACAATACTGACATATAACGGATATTATTTCATCAGTATATCATCTGTATATTATCAGTATTATAATAGATTGGACTCATTCAGATGACTATAATGCGGGCATATTTTAGTGTCCGTATTATGACCATAAGTCCCGCCCTGACTGCGGGTCTAAAGACTGGAACTAACAGCATCATAGGTCTGCAATAAAGATGTATTATAGATCATGTTGTATCAGTATTGGATTAGTAATACAGATCCATAATACTGAATTACATAAGACAGCCCCTTTGAAAAATGGATGCAATATGGATGACATACTGATGCAATACAGATAACATACAGATCAAAAACAGATGCATCCGTATTTTAAACACTCTACGAAGGCCTCTTTCACATGGCAGTATTTTGGTAAGTATTTTGCATCAGTATTTTTGAGCCAAAAAGATTTGGACTTCTTTCGTGTTTGGATCTACTCCTGGTTTTGGCTTACAAATGCTGAAGCAAAATACTGACCAAACTACTGGCATGAGAAAGTGTCCTAATACTGATGAAAAATACACTCATGTGAAACAGGCCTAAAGGGTTTTTCCGGATTACTATTTTATATTTCCTTGGCTAAAAGTGGTCAAAGTCTATATTGTCCACTTGGTACCTCCCTCTATTAATCTTGATAATGGCTAATACATGCATAATGTCTTTGTTATAATTATTAGTTTAAAAAATATACTTTGCAGCTCTAGAATAGAAGAGCGTTTTCAATTGTGTCATATATAGACTATATTACTATATATCATCAACATTCTATAACAATTACTTTCTGTGTCCAGCTCTTCTTGAGAAAGCTGCCACGCATTCTTAAAATGCACATCCGCTTAAGTGACATATCCCCTGAACCTGCTCCACTCACACGTCGCAGCAGTTCACTTGGTCTAATAATAAAGGCTGATGAATACATGCTGAGGAAGCCAAGAAGTGAACTTATGTTTGAGAAACAGAAGCAGAGAGATGGACTCATGAAGATTGTGTTAGAAAAAATTGGTACGTTTCTTTCTTCAGCTACATATTATAATTATAAAATATAGAATTATATTGAATATACAGATTTTTTTTTCTTTTAATTTAAGGCAAAGGATTGGGAAATGGCACTGTACAAGATCTCATTCACAGTCTGAGTCAAGCTGCTCCAGAGATACGAGAATCAGTGGGAGCTTGTAACCACATCGCAAGGACCACCAGAGAAAAGAACGAGTTTAAAAGTGTAAGAAACATATATTATTGATATTTGGATCCTTTTTAAAGAATATTTTCATGCACTATTAAATAACAATGTCCTAGCAAAATATTAGGACTGGAAACACAAATGTTTACTGTAAGGGTCATCCAGTAATAGCCTGCAACAATGGAGTGATCCATGGAACATTCATTGTTCTGTGTGGTAGTTCTTTAAGTGTAACTGTCATTTCAATTTTTCCCCTATAAATCAGTAGTACAAGTAATATAACTTATTTGAGAAAAATTTATTTTTCTCCACTTGTCAGACACTTCACCTTCTCCCCCTACCTCCTGCACTAATCATTCTCTCTCAATTCACTGCTAAAATCTGCATTCAGTGAGACAGAGGTAAAGACAGCTCACTGAAGGATCAGGTTACAGCTGCACATATAAGTCTATGGAGTGGGGAGGGGAAGCAGGAGGAGGGAGCAGAGTGAAAGACAGATGCTGCCCATATAATTGTATGGTGAGGGGAGGAGGAGCAGGAGGAGGAAGCAGCAATAGAGAGAGACACAGTCAGACGCTGCTTCTAAAAAAAGTTTTCCTGGAATCCAGCTGTAATGACGGGGAAGGGAGATAGACAGGTGAGCCCTAATATACCCTCCACTCAGTCCCTGTCTACTTGCAACGGCCCATCCTAGGCGACGGCGTACAACTGGGCGACGGTCCCTACGCTCAATAAGTGCACGACAGACAAACAGACATGGGTACACAGAAGCTAAGGGAAATGGGGCAGTTGCCCACGGCAACACCGTGAGCAACAACAGAAGTGAAGGAGCCGAGTCAAACCAGGAGTGTACAAGGTACCAAACGCAGAGCAGGAGAGTAGTGAACGAACCAAGTCAAACCAGGAGTGTACGAGGTACCAAACGCAGAGCAGGAGAGTAGTCAGTAAGCCAGGGTCAATATGAAGCAGGGACAAATAGTTCAAGCAGCAGCAGCAGAGCCAGGAAACAGGAGAATCACAGGCAAAGGAGGAGAAGGAAGTGAAGGTATAAATAGACAGAGGGCGGGAGCTAGCACCATCTGGCCAGGCTGTGATAGGCTCTCCCACTCCTTAGCCTCCCAGCCTGATTGGCAGAAGAAGGGGTCACTCGATCAGACTTAGGAGCAAGTGCAGACTGACTAACCATGGGCGTCGACACAGAAGCTGTGTCTGGCAGATCCTTTACAGTACCCCCCCTTTTATGAGGGGCAACTGGACCCTTTCTAGGTGGACCTGGCTTATTGGGGAACCGAAGATGGAACCTCCTGAGCAATACTGCAGCGTGAACATCCTGGGCGGGTACCCAAGTCCTCTCCTCAGGCCCGTATCCTCTCCAATGGACCAGGTACTGGAGAGAGCCTTCGACCATCCTGCTGTCCACAATCTTGGCCACCTCGAATTCTACCCCTTCAGGGGTGAGAACAGGGACCGGAGGTTTCCTCGAGGGAGCCAAGGACGGGGAGCAGCGTTTCAGGAGGGAGGCATGAAACACGTTGTGTATTCGAAAAGACGGGGGTAACTCCAGTCGGAAGGAGACAGGGTCAAGGACTTCAATGACCTTGTACGGCCCTATATACCAGGGAGCAAACTTTTTAGACGGGACTTTAAGGCGCAAATTTTTTGAAGACAGCCACACCAGATCCCCGACCACAAACAAGGAGTTAGCAGAACTTCTTCTATCTGCCTGAGTCTTTTGTATGCTCTGGGACGCCTCTAGGTTCTTCTGAACCTGGGCCCAGACTGTGCACAGTTCCCGATGAACGACATCTACCTCAGGATTGTTGGAACCACCAGGTGAAACGGAGGAGAACCGTGGATTAAACCCAAAATTACAGAAAAAGGGGGAGACCGCTGACGAGTTACTGACCCGGTTATTAAGGGAAAATTTGGCGAGGGAAATGATTATACCTGGGGGCAAAACACAAGCAGGATCTTCCTCTGATGGAGGGCTGGCCATGAAGCTACGCGACAGTGCATCAGCCTTAATATTTTTAGACCCGGCCCTATAGGTGACCAAAAAGTTTAATCTAGTAAAAATAACGCCCATCGAGCTTGTCTCGGGTTTAGCCTCCGGGCAATTCTAGGAAAAACAGATTCTTGTGGTCGGTAAGGACCGTTACCTGGTGCCTAGCCCCCTCCAGGAAGTGGCGCCACTCTTCAAATGCCCATTTAATGGCTAAGAGTTTGCGGTTGCCAATATCATAGTTACTCTCAGTGGACGAGAACTTCCTGGAGAAGTAGGCACAGGGACGGAGATGGGTGAGGGACCTGGTACCCTGGGACAAGACAGCACCCACTCCCACCTCGGAGGCGTCAACCTCCACGATGAATGGCTCCATTTGGTTGGGCTGAATCAGCACTGGGGCTGAGATAAAGCACTTCTTAACCCCTTAGTGACCAGCCCATTTTAGGCCCTAATGACCAAGCTATTTTATTCGTTTTTCTATAGTCGCATTCAAAGAGCTATAACGTTTTTATTTTTTCGTCTACATAGCTGTATGAGGACTTGTTTTTTGCGGGATTAGTTGTGCTTTTTAATGGCACCATTTTTGGGTACATATAATTTTTATATTAACTTTTATTAACCTTTTTGGGGGGGATTATAAAAAAAAACTGAAATTCCGCCATTGTTCTATGCGTTTTTAAATTGACGCCGTTAACTATGCGACGTAAATAACATGTTACCTTTATTCTATGGGTCGGTACAATTACGGCGATACCACATATGTAGAGGTTTTTTTATGTTTTACGACTTTTGCACAATAAAAACACTTTTGAACTAAAATTATTTGCTTTTGCATCGTCGCTTTCCAAGAGCCGTAATTTTTTTATTTTTCCATTAATGTAGTGATTTTTTGGGCTTGTTTTCTGCGGGACAAGACGTAGTTTTGAATGGTACTGTTTTGGGGTGCATGGGACTTATTGATTCATTTTTATTATGACTTTTTTGGGGGGCAATGGAAAAAAATTGCAATTTCGCCACGTTTTTTTGCGTTTTTTTTTTTACGGTGTTCACTTTGCGGTTTAAATTACATATTAACTTTATTAATGGAGTCATTACGGTCGCGGCGATACCACACATGTGTACTTTTTTTTTTTTTTTACACTTTTACTAAATAAAACCACTTTTTATGGAAAAAAATGGTTTTATTTATTTTTTTACTGTACTTTTTATTAATAATCTTTATTTCACTTTGATGACTTATTTTATTAGTCCCACTAGGGGACTTTACTGTGCGATATTCCGATCGCTGCTATAATGCTCTGGTATACTTCGTATACCAGAGCATTATTGCCTGTCAGTGTAAATCTGACAGGCAATCTGTTAGGACGTGCCTCCGGCGCGTCCTAACAGGAATATGTCCAGGTCAGACCTGGGGGCTTTTATCAAGCCCCCGGCTGCCATGACACCCCATCGGAGACCCGCGATTGCATTCGCGGGCCGCCGATGGGTGACAGAGGGAGCGCACTCCCTCTGTAAACAAAGTTAAATGCCGCGGTCGCTATTGACGGCGGCATTTAACGGGTTAAACGGCCGCGATCGAAGTAAACTGCTGTCATCAGACAGCAGAGCCCCGGCTCCTGCCTGCACGGGAGACCCGTGCAGGACTTAGACTAGGCTGACGTGAAAAGGCGTCAGCCTAGCCTAAAGCCCATTAGTGACCGACGTAAAAAGGCGTATTAGTGGTCACTAAGGGGTTAAGGACCTCAAAAGCCTGGACCGCCTCTGGAGGCCAGTGGAGGAGATCAGCACCTTTGCGAGTAAGATCCATAAGAGGCTTAGCAATGACCGAGAAGTTAGCAATAAATCTCCTGTAATAATTAGCAAACCCCAGGAAGCACTGTAACGCCTTCAGGGAGGCAGGTTGGACCCATTCAGCCACAGCCTGAACCTTGGCAGGGTCCATGCGGAATTCATTGAGTGAGGATTTGACCCAAAAATGGTATCTCCTGCACCCCAAACACACATTTTTCGGTTTTAGCAAACAGTTTGTTTTCCCGAAGGGCCTGGAGCACCTTCCTGACATGCTCAATGTGGGAGGACCAGTCCTTGGAAAACACAAGTATGTCATCAAGGTACACTACAAGAAATACCCCCAGGTAGTCTCTTAAAATCTCATTGTAAAGGATCTGCCAGACACAGCTTCTGTGTCGACGCCCGTGGGTAATCAGTCTGCACCTGCTCCTATGTCTGTGAGACTGACTCCATCTTCCACCACTCAGGATGGCAGGCTTAGGAGTGGGAGAGCCTATCACAGCCTGGCTAGATGGAGCTAGCTCCCGCTCACTGTCTATTTATACCTGCCTTTCCTGTTCCTCCTTTGCCTGTGATTCTGCTCTGCTTGTTTCCTGGCTCTGCTGCTGCTGCTTGAACTACTATCCTCTGCTTGTTATTGACCTTGGCTTACTGACCACTCTCCTGCTCAGCATTTTGTACCTCGTGCACTCCTGGTTTGACTCAGCTCGTTCACTACTCTCGTTGCTCACGGTGTCTCCGTGGGCAGCTGCCCCGTTTCCCTAGCTTCTGTGTAGCCTTGTCTGTTTGTCTGTCGTGCACTTACTGAGCGTAGGGACCGTCACCCAGTTGTACCCGGTCGCCTAGGACGGGTCATTGCAAGTAGGCAGGGACTGAGTGGCGGGTAGATTAGGGCTCACCTGTCTGTCTCCCTACCCCGTCATTACACTCATTTATAAAATTCTGGAAGACCGCGGGAGCATTACACAACCCAAAGGGCATGACGAGGTATTTGAAATGACCTTCGGGCGTGTTAAACTCAGTCTTCCACTCATCCCCCTCTTTGATGCGGATAAGGTTATAAGCCCCCTGTAAATGAAACTTAGAGAACCATTGGGCCCCCTGAACCTGATTGAAGAGATCAGGAATCAAAGGAAGGGGATACTGGTTCCTTACAGTGACCTTATTCAAGTTTCGGTAGTCAATGCACGGCCTAAGACCACCATCCTTCTTCCCTACGAAGAAGAAGCCAGCACTTACAGGAGAAGTAGAGGGGCGAATGTAACCCTTGGCCAGGCATTCCTGGATATATTCTCTCATGGCCTCACGTTCGGGACAAGAGAGATTAAATATCCTACCCTTAGGGAGCTTAGCTCCTGGTACCAAATCGATTGCGCAATCGTATTCTCTATGAGGAGGTAACACTTCGGAGGCCTTTTTAGAAAAAACATCAGCGAAGTCCTGAATAAACTCAGGTAGAGTGTTCACCTCCTCAGGGAGAGAAATTAAATTAACAGAAAAACATGACGTCATGCATTCATTACCCCATTTGGTAAGATCCCCTGTATTCCAATTAAACGTGGGATTATGCATCTGCAACCAGGGAAGACCTAAAACCAAATTGGACGATAATCCCTGCATCACCAGTACAGAGCACTGCTCCAAATGCATGGAGCCAACAAGGAGTTCAAAAACAGGGGTATGCTGCGTAAAATAACCATTAGCAAGAGGAGTGGAGTCGATACCCACTACCGAGACAGGTTTAGGCAAGTCAATCAATGGCATAGCTAGAGACATAGCAAATTCCACAGACATAATATTAGCAGAAGACCCTGTATCCACGAAGGCACTGCCGGTAGCAGACCTACCACAAAAAGAGACCTGCAAGGGAAGCAAGATTTTATTAGTTTTCATATTTACGGGAAATACCTGTGCGCCCAAGTGACCTCCCCGATGATCACTTAGGCGCGGAAGTTTTCCGGCTGCTTATTCTTACGTTGTTCACTTGATGCTTGTCATCCCCACAGTAGAAGCAGAGACCATTTTTCCTGCGGAACTCTCTACGTTGTTGGGGAGACACGGAGGCCCCGAGTTGCATAAGTTCATCTGAGTTTTACGTGGAAGAACGAAGCAACGGAACCTCGAGAGCCATCATGGGGGGGTCAGAGGAGATTGCACCAAAACTGTCAAGTCGTCGTTCCCTGAGACGTCGGTCAAGACGTACCGCTTTAGCCATAACCTGATCTAGGGAGTCAGAAGAGGGATAGCTAACTAACAGGTCTTTCAGGGCGTTCAACAGACCCAATCTAAACTGGCACCTCAAGGCAGCGTCATTCCACCGAGAAGCTACACACCACTTCCTAAAATCAGAACAGTACTCCTCAACGGGTCTCTTACCCTGACGTAAGTTCACCAGCTGACTCTCGGCAAAGGCAGTCTTGTCAGTCTCGTCATATATGAGCCCGAGAGCAGAAAAAAAAGATCAACAGAGAAAAGTTCAGGGGTGTCAGGAGCCAAGGAGAAGGCCCATTCTTGGGGCCCGTCCTGGAGCCGGGACATAATTATACCCACTCGCTGGCTCTCAGAACCTGAGGAGTGAGGCTTTGAACGGAAATAGAGCCTACAACTCTCCCGAAAGGAGAAAAAGGTCTTCCGATCCCCTGAGAACCGGTCAGGCAACTTGAGGTGGGGTTCAAGAGGTGAGGTGGGGGGCACTACCAGGGTAGCATCATGCTGGTTGCCCCTCTGAGCCAGGGCTTGGACCTGTAGGGAGAGGCCCTGCATTTGCTGAGCCAGGGTCTCAAGGGGGTCCATAGTTGTGTCAGGGACCAGGGTAGAAAAGGTATATGGGCCTGTGATTATGTAATGACGGGGAAGGGAGACAGACAGGTGAGCCCTAATCTACCCGCCACTCAGTCCCTGCCTACTTGCAACGGCCCGTCCTAGGCGACGGCGTACAACTGGGCGACGGTCCCTACGCTCAATAAGTGCACGACAGACAAACAGACATGGGTACACAGAAGCTAAGGGAAATGGGGCAGTTGGGGCAACACCGTGAGCAACAAGAGAAGTGAACGAGCCGAGTCAAACCAGGAGTGTACGAGGTACCAGACGCAGAGCAGGAGAGTAGTGAACGAGCCGAGTCAAACCAGGAGTGTACGAGGTACCAAACGCAGAGCAGGAGAGTAGTCAGTAAGCCAGGGTCAATATGAAGCAGGCACAAATAGTTCAAGCAGCAGCACAGCCAGGAAACAGGAGAATCACAGGCAAAGGAGGAGCAGGAAGTGAAGGTATAAATAGACAGAGGGCGGGAGCTAGCTCCGTCTGGCCAGGCTGTGATAGGCTCTCCCACTCCTCAGCCTCCCAGCCTGATTGGCAGAAGGAGTGGTCACTCGATCAGACTTAGGAGCAGGTGCAGACTGACTAACCACGGGCGTCGACACAGAAGCTGTGTCTGGCAGATCCTTTACACCAGCACTGGAGTGAGACAGTAAAACCATTACTTGAAGCAGCGTGGAGGACATTACACAGCAGTAAGGAGAAGTGTAGCAGTGAATCAAGCACTTGGGTGGGATAAGACATTAGAACCAACAGCGTCTGTGCGTGTCTCCCTCCTCGATCTCCCTTCAGATGCTCCCTCCTCCTGCTGCTGCTCCTCCCCTCCACTCTCCATAAACTTCTACGGGCAGCTGTAACCTGATTTTTCAGTAAGCTGTCTTTACATCTGCCTCACGAAATACAGATTTTAGCAGTGACTTGAGATTGAATGATCAGTGCATGGGGGAGGGGAAAAAGAGTCTGATAAATGGATAAAGAGGCATTTTTCTCTTAAAAATATATATTCCAAAATTTATTTTTTAGCTTGTACTGTTGATGTATGGGAAAATGTTAAAACGGCGGTTACACTTTAAAGGGTCTGGGTACAGAATCATTGGATAGGTGGCTGCACAGTTGGTATGTGTGGCTCTCTCTATTGATTCCTATTGGAGTAACAGAAACAGTTGAGCAAGCGGGCTTGGTTGTTTCCGTAACTCCCATGTGAATCAATGGAGAGAGCTGCGCACATACACTGCCACCTCAAAATTGATCCTCCACCTAGATGCAGAGGCCTGCGGCTGCCTCGCAAGGCAGAACGGTAGTTGAATGACTTGCATCTATCAGAAATATGTCTTAGATGGGAATGGGAATGTCTTAGATGGGAATACCCTTTTAAAGGGTTGTCTCATCCAGCTTTTGGTTCCCACTGTACCCAGCCAGACAACCCCTTCAACAAACAGTATAATGGTACTGCATAGAAAATTATTTAGTAGAGAAAAAAGGCAAATGACCAGAATATGTCCCCCTATAATTCTTTGCTGTAGGGGCAAGTGAGCCAATACATGATAAATAGCTATCAATGAATGCAACAATAGTCCATCTTTGTTTTACAGTGCATGTATGTATGCAATGGTTATCAAAGAAGAGTTCCACCCAAGACATAAAATTGGCCATATATTAGTAAATCAGAAGTTAGTGCAGTAGCCAAATTTATAAAGATATTTACAAAGATATTTCCACTATTTTATTGTACAGACATTCTTGCACAGGTGACAACAGCAAAGGCAGACATAATGGTTGTCACTTTTCAATTGTCTTCTCAGAAACTGATGGTAAGGCCCCATACACATGGCCGTGCCCGTAATAACAGTCCTTGATTGTGGGCACGGCCGGCCGCAGACAGCCGCCCGCATTCTCGGCCCATGCTCCCATACAAAGTAAGGGAGCACGGGCCGTAAAACGCAAAAGATAGGACATGTCCTATCTTTTGCGGTACACTTCTATGGCCCGAACACCTTCCCATAAATAAACGGGACGGTGCTGTGGACAATAGAAGTGAATGGGTCCGTAATTGCGGTCCGCAATTACGGCCGATTTTAACGGTCGTGTGCATGGGGCCCAAAACTGTCAATTTGTTAATGATGGAACTGACAACATTACAGTCCTACCTTCACTGAGAAGCTGATTCAAAAGTGACAACCAATACAAACATATTTGAAATCTAGCATGACTTTTTAAGGTAAAACAATTTGATGATAGATAACCGATTGTGTTTAATGTTTCTAGGAGAACGAGGAGTGGATTTTGATTGGTCGGGTAATAGACAGAGTTTGTTTCTTGATCATGTTCTCGCTGTTCATTCTTGGGTCCATTGGAACCTTCATGGCTGGTCACTACAACCAAGCACCAGCACAGCCTTTTCCTGGAGATCCCAAACTCTATCTACCACAGTCTCAAGGTTCTACCTGAAAGGATTACTGCATCATTGAATAATCTCTGCTCATGAGCCTTGCTATGAGTCTTCCTCTTGTACTAGCAATTGTGTACTACTAGCTATAGACTGGAAACCATTGTGACCATGTGGTTAAGAGATGTCTTGGCTGCATGTACGGTATTGTGTATCACAGGCACTATACATCTGCTTGTACTTCTAAAGAGTGTAATAACTAAAGTCTAGAGTTTAAAAACTAAAGTTGAACTGGAAAGTCTGGACTTCATCATCTATGTACTTGGAGCATGTAGGTCTTCTGAGAGATGTTCATGTATGTTCTATAGGTTAGTGGTGAAATACTGGTTAGGAACGCATTGACACATTACTTTTGATCCTATGACACCTTTACGTTAAGTTTGTGACTCTAAGGCCCCATGCACA
Organism: Rhinoderma darwinii; assembly: GCF_050947455.1. Taxonomy (NCBI): domain Eukaryota; kingdom Metazoa; phylum Chordata; class Amphibia; order Anura; family Rhinodermatidae; genus Rhinoderma; species Rhinoderma darwinii. Next base: position 166,402,611 of record NC_134690.1, on the reverse strand, counting down.
CGAACGTGCTTTTGCGGCCGCATTCCCCCGAAAATCCACGGGAGAATTGCGGCCCCATTCATTTCTATGGGGCCATGCACACGACCGTAGTTTTTACGGTCCGTGCATGGCCCGGGAGCCCGCACCGCAGAAAGAATGGACATGTCTTATTACGGCCGTCTTCTGCGGTCCGGGCTCATTGAAAATAATGACCGCGGCCATGTGCATGACCTGCGATTTGCGGGCGGCTCGCGGCTGACAGTCCGCTGCCGGCCGACCCGAAAATCACGGCCGTGCACATGGCTACGTTCGTGTGCATGAGGCCTTAGGAGCTTGTTCTGCTGGATACAATGTAATGTGTTTTTATTCATTATGCCTTTTTATCACTCATTTCCACTTATATTAACTTAAAAAGCACATGGAAAAATATAAAATCTTTTCTATTGTCTGATTGAAATTAACATAATGGAGATATGTAGTCAGGCTCATTTATTTTGAGGAATAATATTTATAATATGATGATGACGATGATGATTATTATTATTACTGATGATGGTAATGGACTGATTTAATTTCATGCATCTTTCATAAGTGTCACTAATTTGTGAGTGTTATGTTTTTAAACTTAAAGAGAAATGTGTGTTTTTATTTTATTTTTTTGTTTTTTTACTTTTACATTTTTTTGCCTTAATACCACAAAACTGTTTATTTACACAGTAAGAAGTTCTTTATTAAGTGACAGGTTACAAGTACTCCATATATCTTCTCAGGACACATTCCCATGCCTATTATGGAGCTGGAGACTGGCACTGTTTCAGATAATTGCCCTTTTTTTTTTTTACAGTTTCTTTTACAGCTAACCATAGACACATGGTATTATTGGGGGATCTGCCTCCAGTCTAATAATTATTAGCTCCAGCAGACCCCATGAGGTGTCCACTGTTGGCAATATGCCATGTTTTGTTGTCCCTGAGGACCAGAGGTTTCCAGTTGCCACTCACCCCTTCTCACTCCATAGACATTAAATGCAAAATGTTAATAGGGGGGATTGGAGTGACAACTACAAACTGAATATGTGGGAACAGATTAAAGGGAACCTGTCATTAATTTTAACCCCCTAAAGTGGTCCAGCGCATCAAAAGAAGCTTGAAAATAGCCTGAACCATATGGAAATGAGGCCTCAAGTGTCCGCTGGGTGTATACTCAGCACTGTAGTACCGAGCGGTTTCAGCGCCAACCAAATCGATTTTTCCTTGATTGACTTTAAGGAAGCCTCCTGCGTCATCCACACTCTTCTCCAAATCTTGCGTCACACTGCAGTAAACCAATGCTTGGGAACTCACTGTTGGGGGCAGATGCTCTAATTCCCTTCAGCAAATGTGCCGGTCCCAATCTGCGTTTCCGTGGTAATCACGGTTCACAACGATTGCCCCGCTGAAGTCTCAGACACTGACTGCAGGTGGGGACTGGCAAATGTACAGAAGTCTATGCACGGAAAAAGAAGCCTCTGCCCACAACAGGGTGTACTCAATGCACATGTGCCGATTCACTGCAGTTTGGCGCAAGTGTGATATTTCCAGGATGTGTCATAAACGTCAATGAAGGAAAGATGGTGTGGGTTAGCGCTAAAACGACGGACACTTTCATCCTGAGTATACACCCCGCAGACACTTCAAGCCTCATTTGCATACAGAGACTTCTTTTTATAAGGTATGCTTCACTACCAGAGGCATAACTTGAAGCTCCTGGACCCCAAAGCAAAATCTATAACAGTGCCCCCATCCTACCACATACCATTTATAATATTGGTGTCTACTTATGCAGCTGAGGAGCTTTTGGGCCCCCTTAGGCTCCAGGGCCTGGGTGCGACTGCTTCCTCGGCACCCCCTATAGCTATGCCCCTTTGCACTATTGGGGACAAACAGACATAAATTTAGACAAGTCTTTACAAGATCTAGAGTGTGTGAGACCACTTTAGAGGAGTAAAAACTGATGATAGGTTCCTTTTAAGCCTTAGCAACATATAACATTGAATTGTAAAAGCTTTATTTACATTCTTTTTATTCTCCCAAATGTAGAATAGAGAGCGGTAATCATCCCTCTTAATGAATAATAGTATATACTATCGCTTATTTATGGAAAGTTGTGTGCAGAGGGCATCACAAAGTTGCCAATAGTAACCAGATTCCGACTTTCCTTTGTCTAGTGTATGTTAGAAAATGAAAGCTGTGAGCTGATTGGTGTTAAGGCTAACCCCCACATCCATATTTTTGCATTAGTTTATACTAATGTACCCCGTTATTTTCACTTGAGCTGCTATTTTTATGTTATGAACTCACATACATGAACTAAAAATGTATACATGTGATAAACGAGCAGGAAACTCATATCTTTTTTCTGTTGTGTCGTAAAGCCCTACGACTATGTATCGTATTGAACTACCCATTTATGAGCAATATAGGCTAAGGTAGACTGTAATCTTATTTACCTGTATCAGATATGTCTTACATAATTTGAAAAACTGGTTGCGTATTGTTAAGATAAAAACAGATAAGAACTAAAAATGGTTCTATTAAAAGCTTTATGTTGTGGGGTTTCTGTAATGTACTTTTTATGCCTTGCTCTGCTGCCTTTCAGAGGTCTCAGAATCTAACCCTTCAACATTTTAAAAATGTATGAATCTTGAGTGTCTAAGCGTTATTTACACATTATAGAATCTCTTATCTGTAACATTGTACATCTTAGGCTTCGTTCACATCTGCGCTAGGGCTCCGTTCCGACTGAGCTTTCCATCGGAATGGAGCCATCACAGACACAAACGGAAACCATAGTTTTCCGTTTCCATCACCATTGATTTCAATTTCTGTTTGTCTCCGTTGTGCAAGGGTTCCCTCGTTTTGACGGAATCAATACCGTAGTCGACTATGCTATTGATTCCGCTGAAACAACAGAACCCTTGCACAAAGGAGACAAACGAAAACCATTGGCACTGGATCCGTCACCATTGAAATCAATGGTGATGGAAACGGAAACCTATGGTTTCCGTTTGTGTCTGTGAGGGCTCCATTCCGACGGAAAGCTCCGCCGGAACGGAGCCCTAGCGCAGATGTGAACGAAGCCTTATATAAATATGTGGACAGGTGACCCATACCTATATCGGTCTACTATCTGGAATCAAGGAGAATTATCATTGGTGCTGCTTGAGGGCATGCTGTACCCTGGGTACATTTAACCGCCTACAAAAAATTTTTTTTTATTGAGTCCAGTTTCAATGAAGTAATCAAACAATACAGAAAAGGATTGTTCCATATTGTGCTCCTCAGGAAGTGGCTGAAAAACTGGACAATGAATAAACATCAATCTAATTGACCAGGAGAGGAAACAGAAAAACTCATGTGCAGCTGCAGTAGGAAGGAGTAGGGAGGATGTGCTGCTGCAGTAAATGGGAGTGGGGAGGATGCGCTGCTACAGTAAGTGGGACTGGGGTGGATGTGCTGCTGCAGTAGATGGGAGTGAGGAGGATGTGCTGCTGCAGTAGGTGGGAGTGGGGAGGATGTGCTGCTACAGTAGGTGGGAGTGGGGAGGATGTGCTGTTGCAGTAGGTGGGAGTGGGGAGGATGTACTCCTGCAGTAGGTGGGAGTGGGGAGCATGTGCTGCTGCAGAAGATGCGAGTTGGGAGGATGTGCTGATGCAGTAAGTTGGACTGGGGTGGATGTGCTGCTGCAGTAGATGGGAGTGAGGAGGATGTGCTGCTGCAGTAGGTGGGAGTGGGGAGGATGTGCTGCTGCAGTAGGTGGGTGTAAGGAGGATGTGCTGCTGCAGTAGGTGGGAGTGGGGAAGATGTGCTGCTGCAGTAAGTGGGAGTGGGGAGAATGTGCTGCTGCAGTAGGTGGGAGTGGGGAGGATGTGCTGCTACAGTAAGTGGGAGTGGGGAGAATATGCTGCTGCAGTAGGTGGGAGTGGGGAGGATGTGCTGCTGCATTAAGTGGGAGCGGGGAGGATGTGCTGCTGCAGTAGGTGGGAGTGGGCAGGATGTGCTGCTACAGTAAGTGGGAGTGGGGAGGATGTGCTGCTGCAGTATGTGGAAGTGGGGAAGATGTGCTGCTGCAGTAAGTGGGAGGGGGGAGGATGTGCTGCTGCAGTAGGTGGGAGTGGGGGGAATATGCTACTGCAGTAGGTGGGAGTAGGGAGGATGTGCTACTGCAGTAGGTGGGAGTGAGGAAGATGTGCTGCTGCAGTAAGAGGGAGTGGGGAGGATGTACTGCTGCAGTAGGTGGGAGTGGGGAGGATGGGCTGCTACAGTAAGTGGGACTGGGGTGGATGTGCTGCTGCAGTAGATGGGAGTGAGGAGGATGTGCTGCTGCAGTAGGTGGGAGTGGGGAGGATGTGCTGCTACAGTAGGTGGGAGTGGGGAGGATGTGCTGCTGCAGTAGGTGGGAGTGGGGAGGATGTACTCCTGCAGTAGGTGGGAGTGGGGAGCATGTGCTGCTGCAGAAGATGCGAGTTGGGAGGATGTGCTGCTGCAGTAAGTTGGACTGGGGTGGATGTGCTGCTGCAGTAGATGGGAGTGAGGAGGATGTGCTGCTGCAGTAGGTGGGAGTGGGGAGGATGTGCTGCTGCAGTAGGTGGGTGTAAGGAGGATGTGCTGCTGCAGTAGGTGGGAGTGGGGAAGATGTGCTGCTGCAGTAAGTGGGAGTGGGGAGAATGTGCTGCTGCAGTAGGTGGGAGTGGGGAGGATGTGCTGCTACAGTAAGTGGGAGTGGGGAGAATATGCTGCTGCAGTAGGTGGGAGTGGGGAGGATGTGCTGCTGCATTAAGTGGGAGCGGGGAGGATGTGCTGCTGCAGTAGGTGGGAGTGGGCAGGATGTGCTGCTACAGTAAGTGGGAGTGGGGAGAATGTGCTGCTGCAGTATGTGGAAGTGGGGAAGATGTGCTGCTGCAGTAAGTGGGAGGGGGGAGGATGTGCTGCTGCAGTAGGTGGGAGTGGGGGGAATATGCTACTGCAGTAGGTGGGAGTAGGGAGGATGTGCTGATGCAGTAGGTGGGAGTGAGGAAGATGTGCTGCTGCAGTAAGAGGGAGTGGGGAGGATGTACTGCTGCAGTAGGTGGGAGTGGGGAGGATGGGCTGCTACAGTAAGTGGGAGTGGGGAGGATGTGCTGCTGCAGTAGGTGGGAGTGGCGAGGATGTGCTGCTGCAGTAGGTGGGAATGAAGAGGATTTACTGGTGCAGGACTTTGGAGTGGGGAGGATGTGCTGCTGCAGTAAGTTGGAATGGAGAGGAGGATGTGCTGCTGCAGTAAGTTGGGGTAGGAAGGATGTATTGCTGCAGTAGATGTGAGCTCAAAGGGGCCAACATCACTAACTTGATGATGTCATTGGGGGCATGTGTTAGTGAGTTTCCTTTAGGGCACCAGTGCATGTGATGACATAGGGGTGGTGATGTCACAGAGGTGGAGACATCTAAATGGGCAGCATCAGTTATATTGCCTGAATTATTCTGTTTAAGACCTTAGCATGTGTGGTAATGTAACACGTGATGAAATCACATGTGGGGGGCATGGGAGGATGACATCACAAGAAGTGCAGATCCTATAAATTAACTGCTAGGGCCCAGAGGTGTGGTGCATCCCTTTCAAGGCCCCATAGCAGGTGATGACACCACAGGCAAGAAGTCAGAGACCAAAGAATTGGTGAAGTCACCACTGATGAGTTCATAGAGGGGTTGTCAGGGAGAGGCTGGCTAGTGGGTTTTCTTTAGTGCACCAGTGCATGTGGTTATGTCAGAAGGGTGTTGGTTTCACAAGGGTGGTGATGCAATAATGGCCACTGTCAGTGACATTGCCTGACAGGTCTTCTTTAAGGCCTCAGAATGAGTGCCAATGTCACAGGTGTGGGCCTAGTGGGCAGTGATATCGCACAGACTGCCAGCCTTACTTATTAACCGACAGGTGCCGCAGCTGTCAGAGAGCTGCTTAGGCTGTACCTGGAAGCAGGGTGACCCATGCTGAAGGTATGGTGCGCCCTGTTTAATGCTCCATAGTGGGTAAAAATGTCATATAAGAGAATTCACAAGGCCCGATGTTACTGCATTGGAGAGGTACCACTGGTGATGTCATAAGGGGGCTTATGTGGCATATAGGCTGATATTTCTCCTGTATAGCACCAGTGCATGTGGTGACATCACAGGGGTGATGATGTCATAGTGGGCAGTTAATGACATTGCCTGATGTGTCCTCTTTAAGCTCCCAGAATTCATGTAGACAGCACTGGTGATGATGTCATAGTTGGTGTTGTGTTGGAAAGTAACATTACATAGGATGACTTCCTTATAAATTATGTATCGGGACCCCCAGACACTGCGGCTGCACCCATGCAAGAGTTACATAGTTACATAGTTACATAGTTACATAGTTAGTACGGCTGAAAAAAGACACATGTCCATCAAGTCCAACCAAGGGAAGGGAAAAGGGAAGGAAAAATTTCTACACATAGGAGCTAATATTTTTTTGTTCTAGGAAATTATCTAACCCTTTTTTAAAGCCATCTACTGTCCCTGCTGTGACCAGCTCCTGCGGTAGGCTATTCCATAAATTCACCGTTCTTACTGTAAAGAAGCCTTGTCGCCTCTGCAGCTTGAACCTTTTTTTCTCCAGACGGAGGGAGTGCCCCCTTGTTTTTTGAGGGGGTTTTACAAGGAACAGGATATCACCATATTTTTTGTATGTGCCATTAATATATTAAAGCTTCACAGGAGGTGTAACACAGGGGCTGACATTAGTGTCTAGGTAACGTCACCACAGATGACCTAATCGAGGAGAGGGTTGCAAGAGACATGAGCTGTTGGTTCTCATGCATGGAACTAGTGTACGTGATGATGTCACAGGGTGATGGCATCAAAATGGGCAATATCAATGACATAGCTTGATATGTCTCCTCTAAAGCCCAGAAATGGTTGGTGACATCACAGTACTGTCCCTATAGATAAGATGCTGGGACCCACAGTCTTGGTGGCCGTACCTAGGTATAAGAGTTGCCCATACAGGAGGTGTACTACTTGTCCTTTGAGGTTCTTTTGAGAGTGATGACACTGTGGGTGCTGAAAGGGCTGACATCCCTACCTAGGTGGCGTCACCGCTGATTATGTCATTGGGTGTTTTAAGGGCCATGGGCTAGTAGATCCCCTGTATTGTACCAGTGTATGTAATGACATCACCGGGGTGATAGTGTCATAAAAGGCAATGTCAGTGACTCTGTCTGACAAGTCCCCTTAAAGGCCCAAGAAGAGGTGAAGATGTCACAGGCATGGTGCAGCACTTGCAGCTTCCACACAACCACGACGGCTGCACTGATAGAAGAGATGGGTGAAGATGCCATGTTGACATCACTGCCTTGGTGACTTCAGTGCTGCTTACACCATTCGGTGGGGTGGTTATGGACAATCTTATATTTACACTGTATGGATATTGTATGGTGCTATGAAATATATATAAACCAGGGGTTTTCTAAGTGAGACTAATCAATTTAGAAGAGTTTAAAAAATTTGATGCGGCTTGTTGAGCCCTACATTGGAAACCTATATCCATACATAAATTCTTTGGGGGCCCCAAAAGATTTGCTCTGTATCATGGACACCCTTAATTTGGTCCTGTCTGGCATTACTGAAGAAATTGCCAATGCAAGCTTCAGCAAGCAGAAATGTAATTCTCCAATCCTATTGTGAAAGACACTGGTCCTTGAACAAACATGTGGGCCATGTGGATGTGTCATGCTGTCAAATGGTAAAGAGAACCTTTTTGGTATCTGATCCAAAGTAAACATGGCAATGAATTCCCTTTCTCTTGTCTGTCTGTGGAGTTTGGAGTAGACGTCAGCCAACAACTGCCTCATTTCCCAGAACAGCTCCCCCAATGTACTCAATAAGAGCATTGTGATCCATCCCACAGAAGAGGCTCTACTCTAACAAGCTGACTGATGTAATGTAGTTAATCAGACTATAATAGACCCCTCCGATCCAGATACTGGTCCTAGATTAGAGATTCTTTATATTTATTATACAAACTTAACTGTATTTCACTGATATGGCTGAGACGTGTTAGAACGACCCTACATCATTTGCTTAAACAGATAAATGCATAGGGAATCCAGACATTTTTTATTTTGTATGTAAAACCTATAAGGGAAGGTCAAAACTCCTTTACTCCTGTACTAGCAGAAGATGTCTGCTAGTGTGATAAGAAGCTATGAAAATGTGAATTAAGAATATGTGCAGTTCCTGACCTGAGAAACTGATTGACAGTTGTCCTGAGTAAAGAATGTCCACTGTCTATTTTCTTGCTCATAATCCCAGCAAGAATTTAGTTGACTTTCATTCTCTTTTCATGGTAACCCATCTCCTTGGATGACAGGCCGGATAGTCTCCTGCAGAGAATTAAACATCCGGTTCGTTGAGGTGGCAACACCAATAGGCAAAGGGGATTGAGATGAATAAAGGAGATAACTCCTCTTAAAATCTCAGAAGGATTGATGCTAACTTGGAGTAGCAGGAAATATAACAGTAGCTTATTACTAACTGCTACCTTACGTAGACAAAGTTTTGACATGTCGATTGTACGTTCTCAGCCCTCACCTTTTGGATATCTCAAGAGAGAGAAACACATTGAGCATCATACGAAGGTCCCTAAAGAGAAGAAGATGTGCAGATGTATGTTACACAGTCAACCTTCTAATCAAAAAGATAACTATAGACATTCATGCAGAACAAAAGAAAACAGTTTAGAATATGGAACAAAAGAAACGGAAAAGTGTTGTGATCCAAAGAGTGTAAGATCTTCAAGGAAAGGAATCGCTCCCATTAACTCTGTGTCTGCTTCATCTTCTCAAGGCAGACCCACAGACAAGGAATTGAGGGTTCAAAGAACTCTTACAGTAGTCGAAGAATTAGAAGAACCAGTTTCTTCAGAGCTACAGATCTTAGAAACTGCTCAGCAGTTCTGTATAACATCCAAAGTCAAACCACAAGGTAAGGTGTTTTCCAGAATGCTTGTTATTTCACGTCTTTCCCTCACATACTACTATAAGCATGAGCCAAGCAACGGTTTATAGAGTAAGCATGCTGATGGTTATTTTTAGTGCAAGTTATATACTAAAATTGTATGTCTGTTTGAATTATTTTGGATTAGAGCTGTCACCTCTGAGCAATATTTGACCTAGTTTACACAACGGAAAATTCATGCTGATTCCAACGCGATTTCCACTTCAGAAGTAGCATGAATTTCACTTGTAAAAAGTCTCCTATTGCTATCAGTGCCAAACTGCCCCATTGGTTAGACTCTGTGGAATTTTCAGCAGGTGAATAAGTAAACCGCCTTGCCGAAACATTTCACTTCATGATGCAGCAAATTCCTCCTCATAAACAACATCAGGTAGCCACGAAGGGAATATCCCCAGTTAATGAATCTTGGCCAAATATACTTCAGATTTTTCCTCATGAAAAATCCGTCATGTGACATAGCCTTAGGTTAGGAAATTTGGAGTTTGTAAAATTTAATATCACTCAATTTATACTAAATACATGTTTATAAATAAAATGTAACACTAATTAAAAAGAAGAGTATAGTTTCAATCCTTAGCCTTAAAAGGCATATCCATAGGATATCTAATACATATCTGTTAGGTAATGCTCCCACCACTTGGACCCCCATCTATCGAGATAACAGGCATACCAGACTAAAAGGTATACCAATTGTTCTAATATAGTGTTTGGTGGGTATACATTTGGAACTCATGACTACTGCATGAATATTAATTTTGGTATCAAGTAAAAAAAACATACTCATCCTACCCGTGTCTATTGGTAAGAACACAACATATTTTGTGATATGTAAAACTGTTTTGGTGGCTGTTATACTGTATATCACAAGTACTACTAAATAGTATACTAAGTATATAGTTTAAAGGTCACATAAAGTAAAGGATTCTTTCTAAATACTACATCACAGATCCACTACTTATTATATTGATATTTTGCCCCCAACGTAGGGTATCAGAAGTACTTCTCTTTGCCTCTCCATAATGCTGGCTCTGAGTATAGGTAAGTCTAATTAAAGGGAAACCCTGATAATTATATAAGCCAAAATGATGACATCCTTGTTGAATAATAATAGAAAGTGGGCTTAAAAACCGCACATTGAAGATTTATAAACTCTTTAATTTTGATGTTAGTTAGGCTGCATTGCACATGACGTCCATTTGGCTTTTCCTAAACCTTTCCCATCCTAGCCACAGCTTAGTTTTATTTGATGCCTGTGTGTTACTCGCCTCTCCCTACTCTAGCGTTGGGACCCCGCTGGAGGGTGTAGAACTCGTCCCTTTAGCCATCGGATATCTCTGGTAGCCAAACAACCAGCCTTACCACTCCCAGCTGCAATGATTTCCTTTGGTCTGCAGCTGTGACTCTCTGCCTCCAACTGTGCCCTATTGCCATGGAGACTGACATATGTGGATGACATCAGGCCTGGTGACCTATTTAAAAAGGTATCAAGCTGACAGCCCTTGCCATTGAATTAAGGTACATTGCTAACTCCTGATTCCTGATCTTGATCTGGAATCTTGGTTTGTTTCTGGATTCCGTTCTCATCTTGCTCCCTTGTATTGTCGTGTTTTTGGTTGTTCTATTCCTGGTTTCGGCCTCTTGTCCATCCTCTAACCTCGTCCTCTGGCCTATCACATCCTGAACGTTCTCATGATGACGACAATTGGTCCTGGCCTTAACTACGCTTCAGCTACTCTCTCAGCGCCCTTGCCGCCAATCGGTGACCACTCTGGTACTGCGACCTGGGAATCCGACCCCAAATTAGCCAGCGCCATATTGATTGTGACTCTAAGGGTCCACTTGCCTCGTCAGAAACGTAAGAGAATACACTGGCCAAAAAAGCTGCTATGCCTTGTCCCTTGCTAGTGGACATCTACAAACTTGATGACCAGGTGTCCCAGCAAGGTTCCTGTCAGCGAGATATTATCCAAATACTTCAGGGAATTTCTACCCTCCTGGAAGCTCTACAACCAAGAGCCTCTTCCATGTCTGCAGCCTTTATGGTCCAGCATGTTGCTGTTCTGTCTGACTACACCACCAGTGCCATGCACCTCAGTGCATCAACCTGTCTACCATAAATTTTGAACTTTGTCCATAGCAGTTATACTTGGATAGAGTTAAAGTGACATAAGGGATTTCCTTGCTTGTGGGAGAGAATTTGGCTTGGGCATTTTGTTTGTCGAAACGCAATAATGTGATTCTGTCATCTTTGTCCACATTCTTAGTCACCTTTTGGAGAGTCTTGTAGAGCTTTGGCTCTGCCTTAAACAAGGTGTCTCTACAGTTGGTTAATATGCCATCAACTTTCGCACTCTGGCGTCGGAACTCCCCTGGAACAACAAAGCCCTGATTGCGGCCTTCTATGAGGAATTTTCGAACCATATAAAAGATAAACTGGCAGGTCGTGAACTTTCTCCTGAACTGGACGATTTGGCTTCACTAGCTACCAGAGTGGAAATTTGTTTACAGGAGACATCGCAGGAGAAACAATGTGGCCATTGCTTTCCACATCTGGCTCCAAATTTCTACAATCCTTCAGCCACAGTTCCAAAGAACCCATGCAGTTGGATCGTACTGCATTGTCATTTAAAGAAAGAACCTATCGGTTAACCCAAGGTCTACTGTGGACAGAAGGGTCATCTTTGTGTGAAATGTGCGGTACATCCTCCAAAGTCGAAATTCTCCTAGGCCTATATGGGCGTGGGGATGTCTACTTGGGGGGCGTCTTGCCCTCAAAATTGTCTCTAGAGACCTGTCAGCTTCAAGTCATGTCATTTTCTCCGATGTCTGGAATTCCACCCCAGACTGTTTGAAACCTCTTCTGCCTGGCCATGAACTTTCAAGATGCCGCGTGTACCTGTTATCACTGCCTGAGACTCAAGCCAGGTCTGCATGTAGATAACAGAATTTTAAAACGGTTTTATCTGGAAATCCCCTTCTCCTGTGGTGGCTGGGTTCATTTTTTGGGTAAAAAGAAGGATGGCTCTCTGGGGCCATATATTGACTATCTTGGAGAGAATAAGATCACAGTGAAAAACAGGTACCCACTTCCATTGATTTCTGAATTGTTTGGTCGTATCAAGGAAGAGGAAGTCGAGTGGAAAACTGCCATCAACACAACAAGATGGTCACTATTAATATTTAGTGATGCCATCCAGCCTCTGCAATGTCCCGGCAGTGTTTCAACAGTTTGCCAACAAACTATTTCAGATACTCTGTATCAGTATGAGTTAGTCTACCTTGACAGTATTCTCATCTATTCAAAGGATCTTAAGACCCACTGATTACATGTTTGTTCAGTTTTTCACCGACTTCATCAAAATTCACTTTATACTAAACTGGGGAATTGTGTCGAGAGACAGGAGCTTCCATTCCTTGACTACATCATCTCCGCAGGTTTTTTTTTAATAGACCTAGAGAAGGTGTCTGCGATTCCACTTTTGCCTCAAGGCTCTCCATAGATTCCTTTACTTAGTCAATTACTCCCGACAATTTATGCAAAACCCGAATCTGGCCAACTACTGCAGTTCAAGCCTTTGACAATCTTAAGTTCTGCTTCTCTTCTGCTCTGGTTCTCCACCATCCGGATCCTGACTGGCCGTTTCCTTTTTAGAAGTTGGTGCCAGCTCTATACGTTTGGGAGTAATTCTGTTATAGCAGTCGGAGAAAAATATGTACACTCCATGTAGTCTCTAATCCAAGAAGTTCTCTCCTGCTGAGAATTATGTTTCTGAAAGTGAAGCTTGCATGGAGGAATGACGACAGCTCTTGGAAGGTGCCATATTTCCTGTCACCAGCTTCACTGACCACAATAACCTGGAATTTCTTCAGTCTTGCGGCAGGTTTAATCCTCGTTGGGCACTTTTGCTCTCACTAATCGATTTTTTCCTTACATATCGGCTGGCTGAGAAAAATCGCAGAGGGATTGTCCTCTCCAGATCCCTTGATTCTTCTGATTTACTCCTTGAAGACCTGGCACACATCATTAACCCAAATTGCATCCTTGTCATGACTAAAGTGTCTCTTGAAAATTCACCAAGAGGACGGTCCTTGGTATCTCCTGCACTACTTACAAAGTGTTCACTTCTGAAAGGTCATCCAGGAATTAAACATACCTGTAAATTTCTCTCTTGCCTCTATTGGTGGCAAGGGTGGAGACAAGAACTCAAAGTTTGTTTCTTCCTGTACCATTTGTGCTCAGTTTAAGCCTTCCAGGCAGGCAAAGTCGGGCATTCATCAGCAATTGTCTCCTCCTACCAAACCTAGGACACAGATCTCAATGGATTTCATCACTGGTTTGCTACCAGCTCAAGGGTTTACAATCACAGGGACATATACACGTTGGCTATACACGTTGTGCCTCATGACGTACACACTATCCCTCCATGTTTCACTCACTTGCACCCCATTATCCATTTATTTCTATTGAGGCACTTCATTTATTACTGCCCCCTATATTTCACTTATAGTATTACACTTGCACACACACTATTCATTTATTATTTCTTACTACACATCCCATGCACCACACACCACTCCCCTCAAGACTAGTGGGAGTGGCTATTATTATTTAAAGCACCTGCTCGCCCTTTCATCAGCATTTCTGGCCTGGCTGTGTCCATTTGCAAGTATGGCCTTTGTCGGTGTTTTTGTATATGTCCCTGTGTTTTTATCGGTTCTGTTTGTGCATCAGGAACGTTCTGTTCCAGTTTAGGAGTTAGGGACTCGCAAGTCTGGGGATCCTTGTCGTGGATTGCGAGCTTGCGTCCTTTTGGCCAAAATGATTACCAATACCCCAGGTATTTTTCATTATTATGTATATTCGCTTCTCTTGGACACAGCCGGGTCTTTGATGCTGGGAGAGCATGGTGTGTTGTTGTTTGGCATAGCAAGCAGGGTAGCCCGCTCTATGAATTATCAAGGCGTCACAAATAGGCTTCTACCTGGCTATACACGTTGTGCCTCATGACGTACACACTATCCCTCCATGTTTCACTCACTTGCACCCCATTATCCATTTATTTCTATTGAGGCACTTCATTTATTACTGCCCCCTATATTTCACTTATAGTATTACACTTGCACACACACTATTCATTTATTATTTCTTACTACACATCCCATGCACCACACACCACTCCCCTCAAGACTAGTGGGAGTGGCTATTATTATTTAAAGCACCTGCTCGCCCTTTCATCAGCATTTCTGGCCTGGCTGTGTCCATTTGCAAGTATGGCCTTTGTCGGTGTTTTTGTATATGTCCCTGTGTTTTTATCGGTTCTGTTTGTGCATCAGGAACGTTCTGTTCCAGTTTAGGAGTTAGGGACTCGCAAGTCTGGGGATCCTTGTCGTGGATTGCGAGCTTGCGTCCTTTTGGCCAAAATGATTACCAATACCCCAGGTATTTTTCATTATTATGTATATTCGCTTCTCTTGGACACAGCCGGGTCTTTGATGCTGGGAGAGCATGGTGTGTTGTTGTTTGGCATAGCAAGCAGGGTAGCCCGCTCTATGAATTATCAAGGCGTCACAAATAGGCTTCTACCTGGCTATACACGTTGTGCCTCATGACGTACACACTATCCCTCCATGTTTCACTCACTTGCACCCCATTATCCATTTATTTCTATTGAGGCACTTCATTTATTACTGCCCCCTATATTTCACTTATAGTATTACACTTGCACACACACTATTCATTTATTATTTCTTACTACACATCCCATGCACCACACACCACTCCCCTCAAGACTAGTGGGAGTGGCTATTATTATTTAAAGCACCTGCTCGCCCTTTCATCAGCATTTCTGGCCTGGCTGTGTCCATTTGCAAGTATGGCCTTTGTCGGTGTTTTTGTATATGTCCCTGTGTTTTTATCGGTTCTGTTTGTGCATCAGGAACGTTCTGTTCCAGTTTAGGAGTTAGGGACTCGCAAGTCTGGGGATCCTTGTCGTGGATTGCGAGCTTGCGTCCTTTTGGCCAAAATGATTACCAATACCCCAGGTATTTTTCATTATTATGTATATTCGCTTCTCTTGGACACAGCCGGGTCTTTGATGCTGGGAGAGCATGGTGTGTTGTTGTTTGGCATAGCAAGCAGGGTAGCCCGCTCTATGAATTATCAAGGCGTCACAAATAGGCTTCTACCTGGCTATACACGTTGTGCCTCATGACGTACACACTATCCCTCCATGTTTCACTCACTTGCACCCCATTATCCATTTATTTCTATTGAGGCACTTCATTTATTACTGCCCCCTATATTTCACTTATAGTATTACACTTGCACACACACTATTCATTTATTATTTCTTACTACACATCCCATGCACCACACACCACTCCCCTCAAGACTAGTGGGAGTGGCTATTATTATTTAAAGCACCTGCTCGCCCTTTCATCAGCATTTCTGGCCTGGCTGTGTCCATTTGCAAGTATGGCCTTTGTCGGTGTTTTTGTATATGTCCCTGTGTTTTTATCGGTTCTGTTTGTGCATCAGGAACGTTCTGTTCCAGTTTAGGAGTTAGGGACTCGCAAGTCTGGGGATCCTTGTCGTGGATTGCGAGCTTGCGTCCTTTTGGCCAAAATGATTACCAATACCCCAGGTATTTTTCATTATTATGTATATTCGCTTCTCTTGGACACAGCCGGGTCTTTGATGCTGGGAGAGCATGGTGTGTTGTTGTTTGGCATAGCAAGCAGGGTAGCCCGCTCTATGAATTATCAAGGCGTCACAAATAGGCTTCTACCTGGCTATACACGTTGTGCCTCATGACGTACACACTATCCCTCCATGTTTCACTCACTTGCACCCCATTATCCATTTATTTCTATTGAGGCACTTCATTTATTACTGCCCCCTATATTTCACTTATAGTATTACACTTGCACACACACTATTCATTTATTATTTCTTACTACACATCCCATGCACCACACACCACTCCCCTCAAGACTAGTGGGAGTGGCTATTATTATTTAAAGCACCTGCTCGCCCTTTCATCAGCATTTCTGGCCTGGCTGTGTCCATTTGCAAGTATGGCCTTTGTCGGTGTTTTTGTATATGTCCCTGTGTTTTTATCGGTTCTGTTTGTGCATCAGGAACGTTCTGTTCCAGTTTAGGAGTTAGGGACTCGCAAGTCTGGGGATCCTTGTCGTGGATTGCGAGCTTGCGTCCTTTTGGCCAAAATGATTACCAATACCCCAGGTATTTTTCATTATTATGTATATTCGCTTCTCTTGGACACAGCCGGGTCTTTGATGCTGGGAGAGCATGGTGTGTTGTTGTTTGGCATAGCAAGCAGGGTAGCCCGCTCTATGAATTATCAAGGCGTCACAAATAGGCTTCTACCTGGCTATACACGTTGTGCCTCATGACGTACACACTATCCCTCCATGTTTCACTCACTTGCACCCCATTATCCATTTATTTCTATTGAGGCACTTCATTTATTACTGCCCCCTATATTTCACTTATAGTATTACACTTGCACACACACTATTCATTTATTATTTCTTACTACACATCCCATGCACCACACACCACTCCCCTCAAGACTAGTGGGAGTGGCTATTATTATTTAAAGCACCTGCTCGCCCTTTCATCAGCATTTCTGGCCTGGCTGTGTCCATTTGCAAGTATGGCCTTTGTCGGTGTTTTTTTGTATATGTCCCTGTGTTTTTATCGGTTCTGTTTGTGCATCAGGAACGTTCTGTTCCAGTTTAGGAGTTAGGGACTCGCAAGTCTGGGGATCCTTGTCGTGGATTGCGAGCTTGCGTCCTTTTGGCCAAAATGATTACCAATACCCCAGGTATTTTTCATTATTATGTATATTCGCTTCTCTTGGACACAGCCGGGTCTTTGATGCTGGGAGAGCATGGTGTGTTGTTGTTTGGCATAGCAAGCAGGGTAGCCCGCTCTATGAATTATCAAGGCGTCACAAATAGGCTTCTACCTGGCTATACACGTTGTGCCTCATGACGTACACACTATCCCTCCATGTTTCACTCACTTGCACCCCATTATCCATTTATTTCTATTGAGGCACTTCATTTATTACTGCCCCCTATATTTCACTTATAGTATTACACTTGCACACACACTATTCATTTATTATTTCTTACTACACATCCCATGCACCACACACCACTCCCCTCAAGACTAGTGGGAGTGGCTATTATTATTTAAAGCACCTGCTCGCCCTTTCATCAGCATTTCTGGCCTGGCTGTGTCCATTTGCAAGTATGGCCTTTGTCGGTGTTTTTGTATATGTCCCTGTGTTTTTATCGGTTCTGTTTGTGCATCAGGAACGTTCTGTTCCAGTTTAGGAGTTAGGGACTCGCAAGTCTGGGGATCCTTGTCGTGGATTGCGAGCTTGCGTCCTTTTGGCCAAAATGATTACCAATACCCCAGGTATTTTTCATTATTATGTATATTCGCTTCTCTTGGACACAGCCGGGTCTTTGATGCTGGGAGAGCATGGTGTGTTGTTGTTTGGCATAGCAAGCAGGGTAGCCCGCTCTATGAATTATCAAGGCGTCACAAATAGGCTTCTACCTGGCTATACACGTTGTGCCTCATGACGTACACACTATCCCTCCATGTTTCACTCACTTGCACCCCATTATCCATTTATTTCTATTGAGGCACTTCATTTATTACTGCCCCCTATATTTCACTTATAGTATTACACTTGCACACACACTATTCATTTATTATTTCTTACTACACATCCCATGCACCACACACCACTCCCCTCAAGACTAGTGGGAGTGGCTATTATTATTTAAAGCACCTGCTCGCCCTTTCATCAGCATTTCTGGCCTGGCTGTGTCCATTTGCAAGTATGGCCTTTGTCGGTGTTTTTGTATATGTCCCTGTGTTTTTATCGGTTCTGTTTGTGCATCAGGAACGTTCTGTTCCAGTTTAGGAGTTAGGGACTCGCAAGTCTGGGGATCCTTGTCGTGGATTGCGAGCTTGCGTCCTTTTGGCCAAAATGATTACCAATACCCCAGGTATTTTTCATTATTATGTATATTCGCTTCTCTTGGACACAGCCGGGTCTTTGATGCTGGGAGAGCATGGTGTGTTGTTGTTTGGCATAGCAAGCAGGGTAGCCCGCTCTATGAATTATCAAGGCGTCACAAATAGGCTTCTACCTGGCTATACACGTTGTGCCTCATGACGTACACACTATCCCTCCATGTTTCACTCACTTGCACCCCATTATCCATTTATTTCTATTGAGGCACTTCATTTATTACTGCCCCCTATATTTCACTTATAGTATTACACTTGCACACACACTATTCATTTATTATTTCTTACTACACATCCCATGCACCACACACCACTCCCCTCAAGACTAGTGGGAGTGGCTATTATTATTTAAAGCACCTGCTCGCCCTTTCATCAGCATTTCTGGCCTGGCTGTGTCCATTTGCAAGTATGGCCTTTGTCGGTGTTTTTGTATATGTCCCTGTGTTTTTATCGGTTCTGTTTGTGCATCAGGAACGTTCTGTTCCAGTTTAGGAGTTAGGGACTCGCAAGTCTGGGGATCCTTGTCGTGGATTGCGAGCTTGCGTCCTTTTGGCCAAAATGATTACCAATACCCCAGGTATTTTTCATTATTATGTATATTCGCTTCTCTTGGACACAGCCGGGTCTTTGATGCTGGGAGAGCATGGTGTGTTGTTGTTTGGCATAGCAAGCAGGGTAGCCCGCTCTATGAATTATCAAGGCGTCACAAATAGGCTTCTACCTGGCTATACACGTTGTGCCTCATGACGTACACACTATCCCTCCATGTTTCACTCACTTGCACCCCATTATCCATTTATTTCTATTGAGGCACTTCATTTATTACTGCCCCCTATATTTCACTTATAGTATTACACTTGCACACACACTATTCATTTATTATTTCTTACTACACATCCCATGCACCACACACTACTCCCCTCAAGACTAGTGGGAGTGGCTATTATTATTTAAAGCACCTGCTCGCCCTTTCATCAGCATTTCTGGCCTGGCTGTGTCCATTTGCAAGTATGGCCTTTGTCGGTGTTTTTGTATATGTCCCTGTGTTTTTATCGGTTCTGTTTGTGCATCAGGAACGTTCTGTTCCAGTTTAGGAGTTAGGGACTCGCAAGTCTGGGGATCCTTGTCGTGGATTGCGAGCTTGCGTCCTTTTGGCCAAAATGATTACCAATACCCCAGGTATTTTTCATTATTATGTATATTCGCTTCTCTTGGACACAGCCGGGTCTTTGATGCTGGGAGAGCATGGTGTGTTGTTGTTTGGCATAGCAAGCAGGGTAGCCCGCTCTATGAATTATCAAGGCGTCACAAATAGGCTTCTACCTGGCTATACACGTTGTGCCTCATGACGTACACACTATCCCTCCATGTTTCACTCACTTGCACCCCATTATCCATTTATTTCTATTGAGGCACTTCATTTATTACTGCCCCCTATATTTCACTTATAGTATTACACTTGCACACATACTATTCATTTATTATTTCTTACTACACATCCCATGCACCACACACTACTCCCCTCAAGACTAGTGGGAGTGGCTATTATTATTTAAAGCACCTGCTCGCCCTTTCATCAGCATTTCTGGCCTGGCTGTGTCCATTTGCAAGTATGGCCTTTGTCGGTGTTTTTGTATATGTCCCTGTGTTTTTATCGGTTCTGTTTGTGCATCAGGAACGTTCTGTTCCAGTTTAGGAGTTAGGGACTCGCAAGTCTGGGGATCCTTGTCGTGGATTGCGAGCTTGCGTCCTTTTGGCCAAAATGATTACCAATACCCCAGGTATTTTTCATTATTATGTATATTCGCTTCTCTTGGACACAGCCGGGTCTTTGATGCTGGGAGAGCATGGTGTGTTGTTGTTTGGCATAGCAAGCAGGGTAGCCCGCTCTATGAATTATCAAGGCGTCACAAATAGGCTTCTACCTGGCTATACACGTTGTGCCTCATGACGTACACACTATCCCTCCATGTTTCACTCACTTGCACCCCATTATCCATTTATTTCTATTGAGGCACTTCATTTATTACTGCCCCCTATATTTCACTTATAGTATTACACTTGCACACACACTATTCATTTATTATTTCTTACTACACATCCCATGCACCACACACCACTCCCCTCAAGACTAGTGGGAGTGGCTATTATTATTTAAAGCACCTGCTCGCCCTTTCATCAGCATTTCTGGCCTGGCTGTGTCCATTTGCAAGTATGGCCTTTGTCGGTGTTTTTTTTTCAAGGGTTTACAATCATCTGGGTGGTAGTGGGTAGAGTCTCCAAAATAACTGACTTGTGGCAAAGTTATGTTTTTTCCAAGTCACATTCTCTCTGATCATGGTGTGCAGTTAGTGTTGGAGAGCATTGTGTAAGGCCTTGAAGTTTTCCTTGGATTTCTCTTTTAGTTATTATCCTCAGAATAACAGGAGCCGATCAACCAGGTCCTGGAAAAATTTCTCTGTAGTAATGCCAATACCCATCAAGATAACTGGTCGGCGCTGTTACCATGCGCACAACTTGCTTATAACATGTGTCCGGCAAATCTCCCTTTGAAACCGTCTACAGTTGAGGTTTAATGATTCTACTTCCCCTCACAGTACAACCTCAGGTAACTGCAGTCATGGATGTAACAGAGGGCAATAGGAGCCTGCAATAGGAGCCTGCACCTTACAGAGGCAAAAGCAAAAAGATCTGCAGATAAAAATCAACACCTGGCTCCCTATATAGAATATCAGAATGAATGTGTCATCTTATAAACCCGCTCCACCCTTCATCAGACAATTTCGGGTACTCAGTTCAATTAAGTAACCTATCATCTAGAATTACCTCATTCTCTACAGATTCCCAACAGTTTCACCAGTTCTCGTCTCCAACCTATGATCATCAATAGGTTTTCTACAAAAATTAAGACCTCGTGCTTGCCTCCACCCTCAAATCCTCTGCTGGCTTTGAAGAAAAATGTATTCTGGACTGTTAGGCCCTGTTCACACTGAGTTTTTTTACAAGTTTATTTGACGCGGAAACCGCGCCAAAAAACTCCTCAAAAACCGGCCGAAAATGCCTCCCATTGATTTCAATGGGAGTTGGACGAGTTTTTTTTACCGCGAGTAAAAAAAACGCGTCGCGGTAAAAAGAAGCGTCATGACCCATCTTGAGGCGGGTTTCCGCCTCCAAAACCCCATTTCAATCAGTCAGAAAGAGGGAAAAAAAACCTCGACGAGTGTTTTGATGAGTTTTTGTCAAACCACTGTGCAAAAACGTACTGGAGCAGTTTTTGCAGGAGGAATTTTCCTCCTGCCAAAAACTCAGTGTGAACACAGCCTTAGAGAGTTCATGGAAAACCTGATTATTAAATCTACTCAAAGGGATACATTCCTGAAGAGAGGACTTGTATTCCAGAAGATGCTGTTCATGCTCTGCAACTTATTGAAGAATGTCACTCAAAATAACCCCAGAATTTCTCAGTGCCCATTGTGAAAAGTGCCCTAAGAAGCTAGGTATGTTACTCATCTTTTCCCGTTCCAGCAGCGGCTCCCAGCTGACGGCCATGGTGCTTCTCACTGCAGTGGCTGGCTGCCCCAGGTAGCCAAGCAATCAGTCTCATTGCTCCAGCAATGTTCTTAAGGGTGGATTCACACGAACGTGTATTGCGTCCGTGCGGGCCGCGTGGTTTTCACGCGCCACGCACGACCAATACAAGTCTATGGGGCAGTACAGACAGTCCGTGCTTTTTGCGCAGTGTTTGTCCGCTGCGCAAAAAGCGCGACATGGTCAATATCTCCGCGTATTTCGTATTTCGCGCATCACGCACCCATTGAAGTCAATGGGTGCGTGAAAACCACGCAGGTCGCACGGAAGCACTTCCGTGCGAACTGCCTGTTTCGCGCACCAGCTGTCAAAAGGATGAATGTAAACAGAAAAGCACCACGTGCTTTTCTGTTTACAAACATCCAAATGGCGTGTCATAATGATGGCGGCTGCGCGAAAATCACGCAGCCGCGCATCATATGATGCTGCCTCATGGAGCAGGCAAGTGGCTTTTGCGCAGGCAAAACACAGCGTGTTTTGCGTGCGCAAAAACGCCACGCACGTCCGAATCAGCCCTTAGTCTGTGGCCATGGCTCTCTGCATCCAGCCACCAACCGTGTCGCCATACAGACCTTATTTCTGAATGTTGACTACTGACCTTGATCTTAGAGCAAAGAAGGGGGGCTGGGTTCTTAGACTCCGCAGCTCAGATATGCCAGTGCCAAACTGATTGCGGCTCTAAGGGCCCACTTCCCTGGTAAAAAATAGTAGCACATTGGGGGTACATTTATTAATGTCAATTTTCCGGTCAGTGACGCGCCAGATTTTGGTGCATTTTAAATTCACTGCATTTATTAAATGTTTGTGACAAAACAAACACTGCTATGCGAAATGCGCGCATATGTAGAATATGGCCGTAGATTTATCATTGGCGTGGGGAAAGTTTTGTGATCCAAAATACTGCTCTAAAGTATATTACCTAATAGGTAGGTGGTGTAAAGTAGAGCAACGAGTCTAACATCCGCCAAATTTATCAAACAGGACACGTTATTGAAAATATTGGCTTATCTTCAGCCTTGCACCTCAAGCTTTAGCCTATCTTTCTGAAAGCCATTATTAATAAATCTGCCCCTATGTGTGTTATGGGAAAGAACAGAAAAGGGTGCAGTTTGACAAGAATGTGAAAATATGTGTTATGGTCATGGAGCCACTAGCTGCTACAATGCAGAAACCATACTGTTATACAGTAAATACATAGCACATTTGTCATATTTGACCAGTGTTATCCTTTAGCCCCAGAAAAAAATCTTAATGACAGATGATAGGGTGCAGTAATCAAGGGTCGTGAACTACACCAGAACTGATATAAGTATTTAGTATGTAGTGGTTTAGCCATGTTCATCCCTGGTTATGCTGAGATTCATAGCTATTTGTTAAGGTTTTGGTGAAAGTTTCAGCTTTATGGTCATGTATCGCGTTTCAACCTCAATGACTAAATACCTGTGAAATGTACTGAGCTGGTTCATGTCATATATTTTATCATTTTTGGCTGATCATATTCACAGTTCCCGGCACCTGTCTTATGGTAACGTTGAAGCTCAGATTTCAAACCACTTAAAGGCGTCTTTATTAACCCCTTCAGGACAAAGCTATTTTTTTAGTTTTCAGTTTCATTTTTCACTCCCCGCTTTCCAAGAGCCATAACTTTTTTATTTTTCCATCAATATGGTGGTGTGGGGGCTTATTTTTTGCGGGATGAGTTGTAGTTTCTTTTGGTACCATTTATAGTTCCATGTAATGTACTGGAAAATTGAAAAATAATTATTTGCGGGCTGAAGTTGGAAAAAGCTGCGATTCCTTAATTTATTTTTTTTGGGTTTCGTTTTTACGGCTTTCACCCTGCAGGAAAAACAACAACTTATCTTTATTCTGTGGCTCATACGATTAAAGTGATACCAAAATGATACAGTTTTTTTTATATTTTACTACTTTTATTGATAATAAACTTAACAGAGTCAGAGTGAAGGCAGACCTGGGGGCCTTCATTGGGCCCCTGGGCTGCTATAACAACCGTCCCCCCCATCTCACTGCGGGGGGGGGGGGTGATGAGCTGTTGGAGGGGCCACCCGCCCTCTTTTCAACACTTCAGATGCTGCGGTTGCAATTGATCACAGCATTTGAGGGGTTAAACAGCCAGGAACAGCGCGATCGCTGCTCCCGGCTGTTACCCAGAACGCTCTCCTTCTTCCTGCAGTCCGGCCTCCTGGAATGACGTTTCACAGGCTGCAGCGTTACATGGCCTACAACATCATTGTAAGAGGCCGGACTACGCGCAGAGAAGTGGGAGGGGGTAAGAATTGACGGTTTATTTTAGTTTTTTCAAGCGCTACTTTTTGCAGCGGAAATTCTGTTAGAACAACCACACCACAACGTGGTGTGCTTTTTCGGACTGAATGTACTGTGGGTTCCAGGTCGGATACACTGCACAGTTTTTACGCAACGTATCCGACCCCTCGAAACCCAGCCTAAAAGCGAGAATGAATAGTTCTATAAGCATAATATCAGAGTTGACTTTGCTCAGAGACAACACAGTCCGCAGATCTCATCTTAGGCCTCATGCACACGAACGTGCTTTTGCGGCCGCAATCCCCCCGAAAATCCAAGGGAGAATTGCGGCCCCATTCATTTCTATGGGCCCATGCACACGACCGTGGTTTCCACGGTCCGTGCATGGCCCTGGACCGCAGAAAGAACGAACATGTCTTATTACGGCCGTGTTCTGCTCATAGAAAATTATGGACGTGGCTATGTGCATGGCCCGCGACTTGCGGGCGGCTCTCGGGTGACACTCCGCGGCCGGCCAACACGAAAATCACGGTCGTGTGCATGAGGCCTTAATTAACGTCTCTAAGATGAAGTGGACCTGTGTGCATTACTGCTGTGCCACAACCTAATTTGCAGCAGCTACAGGTTGCCATTCTGTCTGCGTGGTACATGCCACAATATATTTGGGCCATTCTCTATGAGGGTGTAATCACAAAATTGTGGCAAATCGTGTTAAAAACGCATGCATTTTTTTTCAGTGTGGCTTTCGGCCATGCAGCAAAAAACGCGGCAAAATTGCACTGTGTGAATACACCCAGATACTGGTCTCCCACTAGGTTGTCAGGGACATGCTAGAAGTTCTAGTATTAAAACAGGTGGAGTGCCACAGGTTGAAAACCACTGATCAAGGGGTGTGAGTTCACCTAAAAACAGGTTGGGGCCAATAGCTATAAAATATAAAAATAAACCACTTGGTAATATACCACAAATTCCCATTTTGCCTCATCAGTCCTGTTTCAGTCCTGTTTCAGTCATGGGTCCCAAGTTTTTTAAACCCCTTTGCGCTAAAGGACGTTCTATTACATCGTAATTGTGGTCACCTGATATCATTAGGACGTAATAGTACGAATCCTGGTGTTTTTTTGAGGCCCTGAAGCTCTGATCCAGGCTGTTTAAGAACTTTTAGGGTATGTGCACACACACTAATTAATTGACGGACGTATTTCGACCGCAAGTACCGGACCGAACACAGTGCAGGGAGCCGGGCTCCTAGCATCATACTTATGTACGATGCTAGGAGTCCCTGCCTCGCGTTTTTTTAACAACTCGCGTTTTTCGCATTGTTTTTTACAGCCGTTTTTGGAGCTGTTTCTCAATGGAGTCAATGAAAAACGCCTCCAAAAAGTCCCAAGAAGTGTCCTGCACTTTTTTTGACGAGCCGTTATTTTACGCACCGTATTTTGACAGCGACGCGTAAAATAAAGGCTCGTGGGAACAGAACATCATAATTCCCATTGAAAGCAATGGGCAGATGTTTGTAGGCATATTAAGGGCGTTTTTTGAGGCGTAATTCGATGCGTAAAACGCCTGAATTACGTCTGAAACCACTGCGTGTGAACATACCCTAATAGTGTAACGCTGACAGGCAGTAATGCTTTGCAATATTTTATGTAGGGTGACACATAAAACTATACATATTGCCGCAAACCAGGAGAATAAAATTAGCTTATTATTTATGTGATGGTAAACAGCATAAAAAAACAATGGCAGTATTGCTGTTATTTTTTTCATTCCCGACCATAAAAATAAATAAATGTTGTCAATAAATTATATGTACTATGAAATGCTGCTAATAAAAACTTCAACTCATCCTGCAAAAAACAAGCCATCATACAGCTACATCCAGAGGCGTAGCTAGGTTCTCCAGCACCCGGGGCAAAGATTCAGTTTGGCACCCCCCCCCCCCCAACCTCTTTCCCGACATCTCCTTCCCCCTCGCCGTGTTTGTTTTCTCTACCAATCGACGTGTCATTTCTTTTTATGTAACGCGAGCATAAAATTATTTGTACATTTCACAAGCAATATGGTTCTATACACAACACCAGAACCAAGCTCAATACGTATATACAGCAGCAGCACAAATACAGCTCAATTTAGTGCAACCCCTGCCGTATAGGTGTGTACGGCGTAAAACTACAGCTCCCAGCATAGCCCGAACAATGGTAAGGATATGCTGGGAGATGCCGTTTCACAAAAATAAATCCTATCATAATCACACCACCCATCATCTCGCTGCAGATCATACAGTGACTACAGTGCTGATTAGAGGCAGAATAAACATTTACATTAGGTGACTCACCGGTGACGTCTCAGATTCTAGTTCTTTTTCTCCATCCGGTCCAGACCTCTATGATGACTTCTCCCGGTCACAGCCCATTTCTGCAGTTTGCCGCTCAGATGTCTTCAGCTTCTCACTTTACCAACATTTCTACACCTATAAATAAAGATAAAGTTATCATTATACCACACACTACGCCCCTAAATATAATAGCACCATACACTGCACCTCTAATTATAATAGCACCATACACCGTGTCCCCCACACACACACTGTGCCCCCTATAGATAGTGCCTGCCATAGAGCCCCCTGTAGATAGTGCCTGCCATAGAGCCCCTGTAGATAGTGCCCCCATATAGCCCACCCCTGTATATAGTGTCCCACAAATAACTCCCCCTATAGTGCTCTACAGATAGCCCACCCCTGTATATAGCCCCCTGTAGATATAGCCCACACCTGTATATAGAGTTCTACAGATAGCCCAACCATGTATGTAGCCCCCCTGTAGATATAGCCCACCCCTGTATATAGTGCTCCACATATAGTCCACCCCTGTATATAGTGTTTCACAGATAGCCCACCCCTGTATATAGCCCCCCCCCTTGTACATATAGTCCACCCCTGTATATAGTGCTCCACTAGATAGTCCACCCCTGTATATAGTGCTCCACAGATAGCCCACCCCTGTATATACTATATACAAGGGTGGGCTATCTGTGGAGCACTATATACAGGGGTGGACTATATGTACAAGGGGGCTATATACAGGGGTGGGCTTTCTGTGGAGCACTATAGGGGGGAGCTATTTGTGGGATACTATATACAGGGGTGGGCTATATCTACAGGGGGACTATATACAGGGGTGGGCTATATCTACAGGGGGACTATATCTACAGGGGGACTATATACAGGGGTGGGCTATCTACAGGGGGACCATATCTACAGTGGGACCATATCTACAGGGGGACCATATCTACAGGGGGACTATATCTACAGGGCTGGGCTATATCTACAGGGCTGGGCTATATCTACAGGGCTAGGCTATATCTACAGGGCTGGGCTATATCTACAGGGCTGGGCTATATCTACAGGGCTGGGCTATACACAGGGGGGCTATATATACAGGGGTGGGCTATACAGAGGGGGCTATATCTACAGAGGGGGGCTATACACAGGGGGCTATATCTACAGGGGTGGGCTATATACAGGGGTGGGCTATAAACAGGGGGCTATATCTACAGGGCTGGGCTATATACAGGGCGACTATATCTACAGGGGGGGCTATATACTGGGGTGGGCTATCTATGGAGCACCATATACAGGGGTGGGCTATATCTATAGGAGGCTATATACTATATAGCCCACCCCTGTATATGGTGCTCTATAGACAGCCCACTCCAGTATATAGCCCCCCTGTAGATATAGTCCCCCTGTATATAGCCCAGCCCTGTAGATATAGTCCCCCTGTAGATATAGTCCCCCTGTATATAGCCCAGCAGATATAGTCCCCCTGTATATAGCCCAGCCCTGTAGATATAGTCCCCCTGTATATAGCCCAGCCCTGTAGATATAGTCCCCCTGTATATAGCCCAGCAGATATAGTCCCCCTGTATATAGCCCAGCCCTGTAGATATAGTCCCCCTGTAGATAGACACCCCCCGTAGATAAAGTCCCCCGTGTAGACAAAGTCCCCCGTGTAGACAAAGTCCCCCCCCCCCCCCGCAGATACAGCCACATGTCTATTGCAATTTAAAAAAAATAATAAAAATTCAAACTCACCTTATTCCCGCTCCCACGCCGTCCGGCAGCCATGGAGACCTGCTCTCTTCTGCGCAGGTCTCCAGGGGGTTGAACGCAGCGTCTATGAAAGGCGCTGATTGGCTGGGCTATATACAGGGGAACGTGCCCGGTCATTCATTGCTTCTAATTGTACCGGTGTCCTTGCGACACAGGTACAATTATAGTGCAGGAGGAGGGGCACATGCGCCCGGGGCACGTGCCCTGCTTGCCCCCCCCCCCCTAGCTACGCCCCTGGCTACATCGATGGTAAAATAGAAAAGTTATGTCTCTTAAAATGCAGCGATGGAATAATGAAATAAAATGCTCGGTCCTGAAAGTCCAGTACAGGGAAATTCTGAAAATGTAGAAGTCAGAGCAACATGAAAAAAACAAAAATAAAAACCTAACCCCAAAAACTATTGTATCTAAGAATGGGCTTAAAACCAAACGTTTACTTTATTTAGCACAAACCTACATGCAGGGGTGTAGCTGAGTGGAGGACTGGCGGGACACTTGGGGGAAGGGGGGGATACTTTGCCTTCGGGTAGTAAATTAATTATTTTTGATTATGGAAAAAATTGTAATGTATTATTATTATTATTATTATTATTATTACTTCGCTATATCATTGCTTTTCTTTTATTAAACAATGTTCGTTTTCGTTACTATAGTGGAACATAAAATTATACATATCCATAAAGATTAAGGCCTCATGCACACGACCGTAGCCATGTGCAAGGCCGTGATTTCCGGATCGGCCGGCCACGGAGTGACAGCCGCGAGCCGCCCGCATATCGCGTGCCGTGCACATGGCCTCGGCCATTATTTTCAATGACCCCGGAAACACGGCTGTTATAAGGCTTGCCCGTTCTTTCTGCGGTCCGGGCTCTGGGGCCATGCACGGACCGTGAAAACCACGTGTGCATGGCCCCATAGATATGAATGGGGCCGCAATTCTCCCATGGATTTTTGGGGGAATTGCGGCCGCAAAAGCACGTTCTTGTGCATGGGGCCTAAGGAGAAATTCTTATCATTTTAAAAATATATATGTATTCTCCAGCATCATAAGTGGAGAATATGGTATGTCATTTTTAAAAGTCAGTTGTGAATTTATTAGCAGAAGGGTTTATTTTGGGCATTTCTCATGGAGTTTATACAATGTGTTCATAGTGCTGAATGATGACAAATAAGGAAATGCTGTAATCTAGTAATGTGGAAATGGTAATGCGGCGCCACCTACTGACCATTAAAAGTAATTGTGCAATGGAGTTTCTTAAAGCCTGTTTCTAAAATCCTTGAAATAAAAGGCTTCGTATTGCTCCCAGACTCCCAATAATGTAGAAAACACTTAATAACACATTCTCATTTTATTCTAATTTGATTTCTTTATATCATTCTCACAGAGTCTCTCACACATACAGTGCCCACCAAAAGTTACGGAACACCCTCATAACTTTTGAACGGCTCGAGGTAGAGGGTTGAAATTTGGTGGGATTTAATGGGGTCATAAAATCTACCAGTTAACGGTGGGGTGGGTGGGGGTAGCAAAATCTTAAATGGCACGGGGGATCGAGTGGGGGCTCATTTGAAAGCTCTTTTCAATACAAAAACGATGCTGCAAATGATTTTGAGATAGGATATTTTCTCGCTGAGATATTTAACGTTAAAATTATCATCTTCATTATCGGCTACCGGTGTTAGCATTACCCAGAAATGTACCGCGCGGAGGTCGCACGGTCGGATTTACATCTCATCGGGGTGCTAGATTAATATGAGTCCCCTTGCCTCTCACTTTTGTGTGTGTGTATGCAGGGCCGCCACCAGGAATTTCAGGGCCCCATACAGCTAAATTTTCTGGGCCCCCCTTTTACTTCTCGCGGGAAAAAGACGCCGACGCCTCCCATTGAAATCAATGGGAGGCATTTTCGGGCCGTTTTTGACGAGTTTTGCAACGCGGTTTCCGCGGCAAAAAACTCGTCAAAATACTCCATGTCAACATAGCCTTACACGTATAAATTCCCTGCGAGTGGTGCAGCACCCCAGCCTACTGTATAATGACATTCTGCAGCTTTCTGTCTTCCTGCTTCAGTTCCTCATGATTTTCAAGATCTCTGCCTGCTGTCTGTGAATGAGAACATTAAAACCAGTCCTGGCTTATTACTTTCACAGCTGATGGTCTTGTTGCAATGTATCAGTGTAGATAAGAGCCATCTGCCTGGAGTCCATTACAGGAGAGGGGTTTGTGCTGTTGCTGCGTTTAGTTCACAGATGATTGACTGATACATTGTAACAAACTTTCTTATATACAACTTTAACGCCATACTGCCCCCCTTGTAGAGAACGCCATACTGCCCCCCTTGTAGAGAACGCTATACAGCCCCCTCTGTAGATAACGCCATACAGACCCCCTGTAGATAACGCCATACAGCCCCCCCTGTAGATAACGCCATATAGCCCCCCCCTGTAGATAACGCCATATAGCCCCCCCCCCTTTGTAGATCACGCCATACAGCCCCCTCTGTAGATAACGCCATACAGCCCCCCCTGTAGATATCTACAAAGGGGGCTGTATGGCGTTATCTACAGGGGGTCTGTATGGCGTTCTCTACAGTGGGGGCGGTATGGCGTTCTCTACAGTGGGGGCTGTATGGCGTTATCTACAGATGGGGCTGTATGGCGCTAATGCCATACAGCCCCCCTGTAGGTAACGCTCTACAGCCCCCCCTGTAGGTAACGCTATACAGACCCCCCTGTAGGTAACGCTATACAGCCCCCTTTGTAGATAGCGCTATACAGCCCCCCTGTAGGTAACGCTATACAGCCCCCCCTGTAGGTAACGCTATACAGCCCCCCCTGTAGGTAACGCTATACAGCCCCCCTGTAGAGAACGCCATACAGCCCCCCTGTAGAGAACTCCATACAGCCCCCTCTGTAGAGAACTCCATACAGCCCCCTCTGTAGAGAACGCCATACAGACCTCCTGTAGGTAACGCCATACAGCCACCCCTGTAGGTAACGCTATACAGCCCCCTCTGTAGGTAACGCTATGCAGCCCCCCTGTAGGTAACACCATGCAGCCCCAACCCCCCCAAAAAAATCTGACCTACAGTGTGTCCTACAAAAGACATGTATCCCCTATCCACATAGGGGATACATGTGTGATCGCTGGCATTGATAGGGACAACGGGGGACTGAAGGTCCCCCGAAGTTCTCCATGACTAACCTCTGACTTCCGGCGTCTGCACAGCTCAATAAAAATGAAAGGAGCGTTGGTCACGCATGCGCAGAAGCGCGACCGGCGCTCCATTCATTTCTACGGAGCTGCCGACACAGACCCCGGAAGTCCGAGGTTTGTGATGGAGAACTTCAGGGGACTTTCAGTCCCCCGTTCTCCCTATCAATGCCAGCGATCACACATGTATCCCCTATCCTGTGGATACCTCCCTGCTCTGCCGTAGTGTTCAGTGGCGTCACGCTGTAGCAGCCATAGCGGTGGTAGTTACGCCACTGGCCGGGCCCCTTACAGAAGTACCCCTAATACCCCCCTGATGGCGGGTGTGTGTGTGTGTGTGTGTGTACACAGCCCGAGATAAGGACCCCGGGGGTTCGTCATTCCTCCGGTATTTAACGACTGCGGTGTGTGTGTGTGTGTGTGTGTGTGTGTGTGTGTGTGTGTGTGTGTGTGTGTGCGAGCGTGTTGTCTGGCCAACCAAAGTTTAGTACAAACATAACAATTACTCTCAAATGTTCGAACTGATGTCCTTCAACAGCTTGACAGTGTCCTAAGCGAACGTAAACCATGTCGATAACGTTATTTGAACTCGAAATGTTCACTATTCTTTCCCGCAGCTCGTCTAAGTTTGCGATCCTAGTCTCATAGACTTTACTTTTTAAATACCCCCAGTAAAAAAAAGTCTAATGGGGTCAGATCTGGTGATCTCGGTGGCCATTCTATCGGGCCTCTTCTACCAATCCATTGATCAGGAAAATTATCGTTCAGAAGATTTCGAGCTCGCAGAGAAAAATGAGCCGTAGCTCCATCCTGCTGATACCAAACATTGCGGAAAGCTTCTACAGCAATATTTTGAATAGCCGGTATCCCTTGGTTTCTTAGCAAATTGCAGTCATTTTCTGCATTTATGTTTCCTTCAATGAAAAACGGTCCTTCAATATGATTGAGCAATATTCCGGCCCAAACGTTAACCTTCTGAGGATACTGGGTATGACTGTCTCTCATCCAATGTGGATTTTCGTCTGCCCATTACCTCATGTTCTGTTGATTTATAGAACCGTTTAGTTCCAACGTAGCTTCATCCGAAAAACAGGTCCAGTTGAAAATCTGATGATTATAATCAAATCGTGTCATCATTGTATCGCAAAATTCCACCCTTCTGTCATAATCATCTTCGGATAACTCCTGAACTAGACGTATTTTATAAGGATGATAATGATGCCTCTTCAAAATTCGACGGACTGATGTGGCGCTGATGTCATTTTGTTGTGCTCCACTCGAGAGAGATGTCTGAGGATTATCATGTACATTGAGCAGAACATCTAAAGCTTTTTCATCATTACTAGCATGTTTGGGTCTTCCGGATCTTAGTGCATCTTTAATTGAACCGGTTATTTCGAAACGATGAACAGTTCTTTTAACAGTTGACAATGAAATTGGATCACGGATAGTATAAGTGGCATTGAATAAAGCTGCTACTTCTCGATAGGATCTTATTTTTTTTTCGCCATACCCTGTCATCATCAATAAAGTGATCCTTTCCGTTTCGGTCAAATGCATTTTGTGATACGACAATAGAAATGTACAAAAATTAAAATTACTCTGCGAATTAGCGCTCTCTGAAATTCACAAGCGACTACCGAAATGTGTACACATGAAATCATGTTACAATCGTAGACAAGGTCCATTTTGTATTGCCGAGGGTAATTGTAATAATACGTAATTTAAAGTCACCTTGATGTGACATTCCCAAGCTCACACACACACACACACACACACACACACACACACACGCGCCCACACACATTTAGGTTTTTACCCGCGCGATACATTTTGGGTAATGCTAACACCGGCGGTTGTAGCCGATAATGAAGATGATAACTTTAAAGAAAAGTATATCAGCGAAAAAAATCCTATCTCAAAATCGATTGCGGCATTGTTTTCGTATTGAACATAGCTTTCAAATGAGCCCCCGTGCCATTTATGATTTTGCGGCCCCCGCCCACCCCACTGCCCCCGAGGGGGCGGGGTGTTTTTTTGGGGCGTTAACTGGTAGATTTTCGCTGGTGCTTCGTCGGGTGCTGACCTGACGAAGCACCAGCGAAACGCGCGTCGGGTCAAGCAGAGGTCCACCGCCCTGGTCCGGATCTCCTATTCATCTTTTACAATGTAGGTGTAGGTATATTGCTCAGTGTGCTATATGTACTTAGGACTGCATTCTAGATTTTCTACTATTTACACTATGTATACGTGTCCATCTGTGCAAATGTATTATGCCTAGCACTTGCTTAAACAGTTTATACTTATGCACTTTAGCTGTATATAGGAGTTGACTGACCATATTTTACTCTTTGGGGGTCGCTCTGCTTTTTTGTCCGGATTTCATTCCTGTTCGAGGGTTTATGGTATTTTAATATATTTAATTGTTTATATGTTGTCTTTGTGTCTAAATTAACTTTAATAAAGACTGTTTGTATTTTTCCAATTATCTGGTCGTGACTTGTTTCTTCTTCTGGGCTTGTTATCTAGTCACTAGGACCACTAGTATATATTGGGGAATTGTTCGGTTTGTCAGGCTGTAACAAGCTTCACATTGTTTTCTGCTCCTATAAGAGAGACCAGATTGTCTATGACAGGACAATATAAAACGCCGCCTGCTTGGATGATGGTGTAGGATACCAGCATGGATGCCCAGAACTCAAGACCCACTACTAGTCTTTTGTAGTTGCCAGAGGTTCGGACAGCACTAGGTGGTGGTGGGTGCACGAGTAGGGACCCAATCCGACAATATTAGCAAAAGAAGTACTCGGCACACCAAATTGGAGTCAAATGCTTAAATCTGTTTTTATTTTTGCCAATGTACGTGTGCGACATTTCGGTCAAGTAATGACTTTCATCAAACACTTTCTGCAAGTAGTGGCTCTGTATTGGGATATTGAAGTATAGGTATAGCGGCTGGCCGCATGTAGAACGCTGGGCGCTATACCTATATGCCGATATCCCAATACAGAGCCACTACTTGCAGTAAGTGCAGTAAGTGCTTGATGAAGGTCATTATTTGACCGAAACGTCGCACATGCACATTGGCAAAAATAAAAACAGATTTAAGTATTTCACTCCAGTCTGGTGTGCCGAGTACTTCTTTTGCTACTGGTCTGTTGTAGTTTGCTAGCACAGCAGAACTGTACAATAGACATAATGTCCCATAGAATCCCCATTTGTGCAGGAATTGTCACATTAGTTACTACCTTTGGTAAATCTATACTAATATGTTATCAAATGTTATAAATTCCCTAATATACATTTAGCAGACGGCGCTGCTAGGAATTGAGTTTTAAAATAGAGCTTGGTGAATCATTTATGTACTACAGAGAACCCCTAGGCAGATATGAAATTAGTCCAAACTAAAGTTAGACAAACCCACCGTTATCGGGAGAATAAGCTGACACTCTAATGTGTATGGGGTCTCCTGACTGTCCCCTAACGGCAGTTCCTTTATTCTTACGGTAGAAGCAAATAAACATGCTTATGGTGGTGTTTGTGAAGTAGCTGTCAGCCGAACAATAAGTATAGCCAGCTTTTAGCTATTTTTCATGGTTTAAACTTTAATGGAACATTTAAGATAAAAAAATTAGCAAAAAATAAACTCCCTTCATCCCCCTCCTCTAATTTGATTTAATTTGTCTCAAATTACAATTTAAACTAAGAATTATATAAATAAATCCTCCCTTGTGTGTCAGATCAGCCTTGTCCTACTCCTCACTGTATTCTGTCTGGCTGTAAGACAACTGGCTGGAGCAGGAGCCTCCCCTCTGATCAGTCTGCAGTAGGATACAAAGATAGTTAAGCCCGCCCCTTGGCTAAAACCCACCCCCTGGCCATTCCCTAGCAGGAAAATAACCGTGTTCTCTGCAGGATTTATACAAGACTGTTTGTTTTTGGAACATGTAGAAAATCCTGCAGACTGACAAACTGAGCAAGTTTATCTCCTATTTACTTATATCATTCACTTCTATGTTTAGTGTTCATTTAAAAATGTACCTCTAATTTCATGAATCTCTGTAGAAGTCTCCAGTATGGAGGAATGTAAGAAGTTTTGTAATGTACTATAAGTGTTAATAGTTGGTTTTTTTTTGTGTTTATTTAGCTGAAAAAAATTGTGTAAGGCCTTATTCACACGACTGTGCTTTTGTGTTTGCAATTTACCCTAATTTTTGCGTATATATTGGCCCCATGCACATGACTATGGTTTACACAGATCCATGTGGGGGCTGCAAATCCGAGCCGCAAAAACTCAGAACAAGTAATTTTACGGTCTGGATTTGCAGATTCACCAATAATGGTGAATTGTTGTGGATCCATGAGTACTGATCACACACGGATGCACAACAAAGGTTTTTTGCAGTCTGATGGGTCACAACACACCAGCGGAACGCAAAACCAATGCGGTCATGTGTATGAGGCCTAAGATTATAACTGTGTCTAGTAAAAAAAAAAAATTTTGGGTGCATCTTATCATTATTTGTGTCTTATAGCATAATAGGGTGTCTCTTAAAGCTAGAATACTTGCTAGCTTTACATTCGGTGCTCAGTTTCTTTAGTACAGAGTACGGATTAATACATACTAAAGAAAAGCCCTATTGTCCTTTGAGAAACATTACAAAATGCTTACATTCCACCATATTAATAATTTCTGTAGGGATCCATAAAGCAGGAGGTACACTTTAAGGTTTTAATGGGGCCCCATAGTAAATACTAAAAAGGGTGCTTTTGCTGGTCATGCCCCACACCTCACAATCCCTGGAAAGGGTGGCCTGATCTGACTGCCTCACCCCTCCCATTGTAGGAGAAAAGACAGCATTGCCCTCTGGCCATTTTACCCTTACTATCTTGCTAATGTTGCTGTGATTTTAGAGATGGTGAGCCTTTTCCAGGTTCAAATAGTCCATAGTACAATGTAATAGGGCTAGTCAGAGATGAGGCCCCTTTTTCATAGGATCCATAGCAGCTGCATGGGATGCCTCTATAGTATGTACGTCCTTACTTATGAATATACCAAACGAGAGCTTGAAAAACAATAAGTGAGCCCCCTTATTTCTGCTTCCATAGGCAACTGTCTATGTGGCCTTTCTACAAATTGGCAAACCCCATTAAGATTATGGTGAAAATCCTGCTGCTATAACTGCAACTAACCGAAAGCAACACTTTTACAATAACGCAATAAAAAGTGAGACTGTTCTGCATAATGATATGTGCACAAATAGATAATTATGTGTCCCCTAAAACTAGCACAAACCTAAATTATACACAACGCTGATGATAATGAGTGCATATTGTAATTCACATTGGGTGCTCAATGTTTGTTCTGAATATTCATACAGCGGATGACTTAATGCATTCTACATTCATTACACAAAAGCACAATTTCATATACATAATGATTACAATTTATTTTGTTATATGGATTTTATTACTGGAATGGATGTAATCATTGCCTTCTGTTTCAGGATTGAGCTGCCAGTCAAAGAGATTATACATTATTTCCAGTCGCAGAGCCAAGCAATTACTTGTGGCTATCGAAGGTAACCATGTTATTATAAAAACACAACAAATATATCTGTGGGTGGACTTCAAATCTGTATTTTTCTGGTGCCAAGATTATGTTTAGAGTTGGCGTTGTTCTAAACATTGTGCATAAATACAACCTGAAATAGTCATTGATCCTGCCCATACAAGTAGCATAATAAGAGATGTAATCTTTACCTGATGTATAAACATGGTAAACTATATGGCCATGAGTATAACACTATTTTATAACATATAGCACAAAAGTAATCTGTGCAATCATGTGACAACTAATCAAATAAACCCTTATAGTCGAACGATTTTGCAGGTAAACAAGCGTTTTAGCCGCAACCCCAAACGGCCATTAACCAGCAATTTGAAACCGCACCGAACTGCATGGCCTCAACGCTGCTTTGTGGGGCCTTACCCTAATAAAAACAAGGTAATTAATGATAGCAGAGTGGACAACAGAAGAAAAAAATAAAAAAAACAAAGTGGCATGCTCAGAATTGCCACTATGCTGAATTATTGTAATGTCCAGACCACTTGTCACGTTGGGTACGTGGACCCACTGGGCCGTACCACCTCGACGGTATGACAGCTGGCCAACAGGATGCAGGTCACAGTCTATAGTTCATATAGTGTAACTGTGGCAGCTTGGATAGTAGCAAGACAGGCTCGGCTGGGACTAGGCAGCAGGCAGACGTTAGGCGTGGTGTAGCAGGACAGGCGTGGTATACAGCACAGCACAACTACAGCTCAGCACGGCACTTGACCAGGTTAGCACGAGATAAAGGATACAGGTACAGGAACGGGGAACTGGAAAACACTAGGAAAACATTTACAAACTTTGGGTACGACAACAACGCTCAGGCAAGGGAGGATGGGGCTGAGCCCTTTTTATAATCCAGGGTACTCATGGGCTGATTTTAACATTAACTTCAGGTGTGCGCATTGGCCCTTTAAGAGCAGGAACGAGTGCGCGCACGCACTCTTCGGGACCCGGCCGAGGTAAGCGGAAGTGAGCACTGGTGTCTCTCGAGGAGGAGACTGGGGCCAGAGCTCGCAGACCCATGGCTGCGGCCGTCAGGAGGTGAGTGAGCCTGACGGCCCGCGGCCATGGACATGACAGTATCCCCCCTCTTACAATCCCTCCTCTTGGGACCAGAGCGAGAGAGAAACTTCTTCAGAAGGGTAGGAGCATTGAGGTTCTCCTCTGGCTCCCAGGACCTCTCTGCAGGACCAAATCCCCTCCAATCCACCAAATAAAAAGTTTTTCCTCTTACTTTCTTGGTGTCCAAGATCTCCTTAACCTTGAAGGTGTCTGAAGGTCCGATGGAGGCAATTGCAAGGCTAGGAGTTTTGGTATAGCGGTTCAGAACTACCGGCTTCAGGAGTGAGACATGGAAGCAGTTGGGGATCTTGAGGGCAGGAGGCAAACGAAACTTGTAGGCGACAGGGTTGATCTGCTGTACGATCTCGTAGGGTCCGAGGACCTGGGAGCAAATTTGCATGATAGCACCCTCAGTCTTATATTCCTGGAGAACAGCCAGGCCTTCGTGCCAGGGAGAAATTGAGGAGGAGGTTCTCTTCTCCTTGTGTCAGCCTTCCGTTTCATGCGGTAGACTGCCAGTAGGATGGAGGATCGAGTCTGTTGCCAGATCTGCAGGAAGTCTCTAAAAGTTGAATCAGCTGCTGGTTCCTCGGACATAACGGACACCGGGAGAGAAATTCTTGGCTGTTGGCCGTAGACAATGCAGAACGGTGTGGTTTTTGTGGACTCGCTAGTGTGATTGTTATATGAGAACTCAGCCCACGGAAGAAGCTGCACCCAGTCATCATGCTGCTTGCAGATGAAGTGGCATAGGTAGTTCTCCAAGATCTGATTGATACTCTCGACTTGACCATTGGACGGAGGATGGTAGGCAGAGGAAAAGTCCAATCTCATGTTGAGGAGTCTACAGAGGGCTCTCCAGAACCTAGAGGTGAACTGGACCCCCCGATCAGACACAATATACCGTGGCAAGCCGTGCAGGCGGAAGATATGTTGGATGAAAAAGTTTGCCAGTTGGGGAGCAGAAGGAAGGCCGGTCACTGGAACGAAGTGGGCCAATCGATCCACCACCTCCCAGATAGTACTGCCTCCTGCAGAGAGAGGCATATCAGTAATAAAGTCTATAGCTATATGCTGCCAGGGAGCCTCGGGCAGCAGCAGCGGCTGGAGCAGACCAGTAGGTCTGGAGTGAGTAAGCTTGTTAGCTGCACACACTGAGCAGGAAGAAACAAAGTCCATGATGTCTTTGGGTAGCGTGGGCCACTAGAAATAACGGGCAATCAAGTCTCGGGTCTTACTGGTACCCACCTGACCTGCCATTCTAGAGCAGTCTCCCCAGTGGAAGATTCTCCCTCTGTCAGCCGGGCACACAAAGGTCCTCCCTAGAGGGATTTCCCAAACTTGCTAGGGGTTGACAGAGACAATGCAAGACAGATCAATAATATTCTGTGGAATCTCCATGGTGTCCTCTGTCTCGAATGACCTGGACAAGGCATCGGCCCTCACATTCTTGTCGGCCGGGCGATAATGGAGCTCAAACTGGAACCTGGTAAAGAACAGCGACCACCTGGCCTCACGAGGGTTTAGCCGTTGGGCCGTCTGTAGATAAGTGAGATTCTTGTGGTCCGTAAAAATCAGGATTGGATGAGCTGCACCCTCTAGTAGATATCTCCACTCCTCCAGGGCCAATTTGATGGCCAGCAACTCCCGATCCCCAATCGAGTAGTTGCGTTCTGCAGAAGAGTAGAGCTTAGAGAAATATCCACATACCATTGACTTGCCCTTGGAACCTCTCTGGAACAGGAGTGCACTGGCACCAACAGAGGAGGCGTCCACCTCCAACGAGAACTGTCGAGAGATATCTGGATGATGGAGGATAGAGGCTGACGTGAAGGCATTCTTCAGGGTATTGAATGCGGACTCTGCCTCAGGAGTCCACACCTTGGCGTTCATTCCCTTCTTGGTGAGGTTAGAGATAGGAGATGTCAGTGAGGAGAAGTTTGGAATGAACAGTCGGTAAAAACTGGCGAATCCCAGAAAGCGCTGTATGGCCCTCAAGCCTTGAGGGCGTGGCCATTCCAGGATGGACTTTACCTTTTCAGGATTCATTTTGAGACCTCGATTTGAGACGATGTAGCCCAGGAAGGGTAGAGCATCTTTCTCAAACACACACTTCTCCAACTTGGTGTACAGACGATTCTCCCTTAACCACAGCAAAACTTGACGGACATGTCTCTGATGAGTCATAGGATCTGGAGAAAAAAATCGGGATGACCTCAAGATAGACCACAACACAAACATGGAGGAGGTCACGGAAGATGTCATTAACAAACTCCTGGAAGACCGCGGGAGCATTACACAGGCCGAAGGGCATTACTAAATATTCATAGTGTCCATCACGGGTGTTAAATGCAATCTTCCATTCGTCACCCTGGCGAATCCGGATTAGGTTGTAAGCCCCATGCAGGTCTAGTTTGGAAAAAATTTTGGCACCATGTATACGATCAAACAGTTCTGAGATCAATGGCAACGGATACTTATTTTTCACCGTGATCAGGTGGAGACCCCGGAAGTCGATACAAGGACGCAGAGAACCATCCTTTTTTTTGACGAAGAAAAACCCGGCTCCTGCCGGGGAGGAAGACTTCCGTATGAAGCCCCTCTCCAAGTTCTCTTTAACATAGGCGGACATGGACAGAGTCTCTGGCAAGCAGAGTGTAAAGGATCTGCCAGACACAGCTTCTGTGTCGACGCCCGTGGTTAATCAGTCTGCACCTGCTCCTAAGTCTGATAGAGTGACTCGATCTGCTACCACTCAGGCTGGGAGGCTGAGGAGTGGGAGAGCCTATCACAGCCTGGCCAGACGGAGCTAGCTCCCGCCCTCTGTCTATTTATACCTTCATTTCCTGCTCCTCCTTTGCCTGTGATTCTGCCTGTTTCCTTGCTCTGCTGCTGCTTGTACTATTGTCCTCTGCTTCATATTGACCCTGGCTTTACTGACTACTCTCCTGCTCTGCGTTTGGTACCTCGTACACTCCTGGTTTGACTCGGCTCGTTCACTACTCTTGTTGCTCATGGTGTTGCCGTGTGCAACTGCCCCATTTCCCTTAGCTTCTGTGTACCCTTGTCTGTTTGTCTGTCGTGCACATATTGAGCGTAGGGACCGTCGCCCAGTTGTACGCCGTCACCTAGGACGGGCCGTGCAAGTAGGCAGGGACTGAGTGGCGGGTAGATTAGGGCTCACCTGTCTGTCTCTCTACCCCGTCATTACACAGAGAGGATATACCCTACCACGGCGAAGGGACGCACCAGAAATCTGCTCGATAGGACAGTCATATGCCCGTGTGGGGGCAGCGTCTCCGCCTCCCTCTTGCTGAAGACGTCTGAAAATGCAGCATAATGACCAGGCAATCCTGCGAATGACCGAGGCAGAGGAGGCTGAGCCGAACAAATCTGTACGAGGCAACGGATGTGACACTCGGGGCCCCACTGGAGAACCTCTCCAGAGTTCCAGTCCAGAACTGGGGAATGTAGTCGCAGCCAAGGCAGGCCTAGCAGCATGGGGTTAACGCTTTGGACAAGACAAAGAACGAGAGAAGCTCGGAGTGGAGAGCTCCTACTTGGAGCCTCAGCGGCTTGGTCACAGCTATAACTGGGTCTGGCAGAGGTAGTCCATTTACCGATGCAACCATCAATGGCCTCTTCAGAGGGGTGGTGGGTAATTGGAGAAGATCCACCAGGTCTCTATGAATTAAATTAGCAGCGGATCCAGAGTCCAGATACGCAGGGACCCGATGCGTTTTCTCGCCGGACACTATGGTCATGGTATGGACAATTTAGACGAAAGTCCTTCTTTACCCAAGGTTGTCTCTCCTACCAACCCTAGGCTTTGGGACTTTTGGGGACACAGGCGCACAAGATGGCCTCCGAGGCCGCAATATTGACAGAGTCCCGAAGTGCGTCTTCATTGTCTCTCCTGGGTAGATAGCTTAAACTGGTCGATCCTCACAGACTCCTTAGGAGGGTGAACATCTGAGGACAGCAGGGGTTGCTGCAAGGTAGGGACTGGACTAGGAAGACCTCCCTTCCGACGAGCTTCTTGGAGCCATTGTCGGATCCTTATACCAATCCGGGCGGCCAGAAGGATGAGGTCTTCCAGTGAAGACTGTAGATCTCCAGCGGCAAGCTCGTCCTTAATCTTAGGAGACAGTCCCTTCTAGAATGTAGTCACCAGGGCCTCATTGTTCCACAACAATTTTCCCACCAGGGTGCGGAAGTGGATGGCGTAATCGCCCACGGAGGTGTTTCCTTGGCATAGGTTCAGCAAGGAGGCCGCTGCAGACGAGACTCGTCCAGGCTCCTCAAACACTGTGCAAAATGTCCGGAGGAACTCCTGGAAGTCACGGGTCTCTGGTCCTTGTCTCTCCCAGATATGATCCGCCCATGCAAGGGCCTTGCCAGTGAGGAGAGAGATGATGAAAGTGACGGATATTGCTCTGGACAACAGGTCCCCGCGTCTCCATCATAGCGGTCAGGAAGTGGCAAAGAAAATCGGGGATCAACACTGCCAGGAGGTGTAGTCTGAGGATCAATACTGCCAGGAGGTGTAGTAGGAGGAACGGCAGCTTGCGCCTCCTCCCGATGTGCGAGAATGTTCAAGGCTTGGAGGAGTTGGTCCTATCAAGACCGGAGGTCCAGCATATCCGTCCACATCTCCTGTGAGGTCATCTTGGTCTTGGATCGACCAGCAGCGTACATGGCTTGAGAGTACTGTCACGTTGGGTACGTGGACCCACTGGGCCATACTGCCTTGACGGTATGGCAGCTGGCCAACAGGACGTAAGTCACAGTCTATAGCTCGTATAGTGTACCTGTGGCAGCTCGGACAGTAGCAAGACAGACACGGCGGGGACTATGCAGCAGGCAGACATCAGGTGTGGTGTAGCAGGACAGGTGTGGTATACAGCACAGCACGGCACTTGACCAGGTTAGCACGGGATACAGGTACAGGAACGGGGAACACTGGGAACTGGAAAACACTAGGAGACCATTTGCTTAGACAAACTTTGGGTACGACAACAACACTCAGGCATGGGAGGAAGGGGCTGAGCCCTTCCTATTGTCCGGGGTACTCATGGGCTGATTTTGACATTAACTTCAGCCTACGAGACCTGGCCGAGGTAAGTGGAAGTGACCCATGGCTGCGGCCGTCAGGAGGTGAGTGAGCCTGACGGCCCGCGGCCATGGACATGACACCACTGCTTGATATAAAGTAAAACTGTAAGGCAGCATAAATTAATAAAGATCTTAAAATGGAGAGGCCATAGATCACTGTGAAGTCAATAAAATTTAATATAAAATGTAACTTGCAAATATAATCAAATTTAATAGTACTGTCCACTATTGTCATACAGTACAATTTAATCCTTGCAGGTCCACACAGCTGTAAGGGTATGTTCATACGCAGTGTTTTCAGGCGTATTTTGGGGCGTAAACGCCTCGAAATACGCCTTGGAAATGCTAGTGAAACGCAGATTAAACAGCTTCCCATTGTAATCAATGGGAAAACCGGCATTTTGTTCAGACGGGGCGTTTTTTTACGCTGCTGTTTTAAAAAAACGACACGTAAAAAGAAGGAGTATGTCAATTCTTGAGCCGTTTTGGAGTTGTTTTGACGGACTCAAAACCGTAGTCGACTACGCTATTGATTCCGTCAAAACAATGGAACCCTTGCACAAC
This sequence comes from Rhinoderma darwinii, assembly GCF_050947455.1. Classification (NCBI taxonomy): domain Eukaryota; kingdom Metazoa; phylum Chordata; class Amphibia; order Anura; family Rhinodermatidae; genus Rhinoderma; species Rhinoderma darwinii. The sequence continues at coordinate 166,358,940 of NC_134690.1, read as the reverse complement.
GGATACAAACAGAAACCATGGGAACCGGATCCGTCACCATTGAAATCAAACCTGTGGTTTCCGTTTATGTCTGTCAGGGCTCCGTTCCGACAGAAAGCTCAGACGGAATGTCGCCCTAGCGCAGATGTGAACTAAGCCTAAGCTGTTGAGTTGGTCTTCCACAGTGTGTTCTGAAACTCTAAAATCACCTGGGGTACCGTGTGTCACTGGTTAAATAGCGGGACGGGGTTGGGTGGGATGCTGCTAACATAAGCTCAGGCTACTTATGTAGCCACGTGTGAGTTGTGATGTGAAAAAATTTGCACCCAAAATGTGTCCTGCTTTAGCCCCACCTCCAAATAATGTGTCCCATTATATGTACATATAGCATACCACCTAATGATAGACAGACAGATATATAGATATATATTTAGAATTTCCAGAATGTCAGGTGAAAATGTGACTATTTGATTGAAAGTTACAAATAGATATGAGATAGATATGATATAAATAGATGGATAAACTATAGATACAAATGTTTAAGTTCTGGATTGTCAAGTGATAATGTGACTATTTGGTTGAGTTACAAAACAATATGTGATAGATGAAAAATAGATATTTCTCATTTCTGCAACGTCAGGTGATAATATGACTATATGCTTAAAAGTTTGTTGGTTGCGGTGCCAGATTAAAGAAACTGTACTTCATTTGTTTATTGTAGATTCTAGTTGCTTGTGCTACCAGCTGTGTGGCCCCGCTCGCTCCTGCTGCCTTCGTCTTTGTGACCAGAGCAGAGAGGAAGTACTGAGATTCTGTAGACCCTACCGAGTGGATGTATGCTGCTTGTTCTGCTGCCTCATGGTCATCAAAGTATTCTCCTCATGTAATACTCTTCTAGGCTTTGTCCAGCAGAGGTCAGTCTTTAGTATTAATGAGTCCCCAAAAACAAGACAGAACGGCAGAAAATAGTTACAGTACACTGACGTGTTTATTACCAGGTTTACACTATATGTTGGCCACAGTGAGGCTATCTTCACACTTGCTTTATGGCTTCCGTTTATAATTGAAGCCACAACACTCTGCCAGATCCATTGTTTGACAAATACCAACTGCCCCCAACAAACCCCTTTGACTCACATCTTCATCCACATAATAAAACAGGGAGCATGGAAGAACCACGTCAATGGCCAATCTAAGCCGAATGTGCCTGCTCTCGTCAGAGCGCAGAAATTACTCAGCTTAAAGAGGCTCTGTCACCACATTATAAGTGCCCTATCTCCTACATAATGTGATTGGCGCTGTAATGTAGATAACAACAGTGTTTTTTATTTAGAAAAACGATTTATTTCTATTTTAGATTTATGCTAATGACTTTCTTAATGCCCAACTGGGCGTTTTTTAGCTTTTGACCAAGTGGGCGTTGTGAAGAGAAGTGTATGACGCTGACCAATCAGCTATTGGCTATTCTACCCGTCAAAGCGACGAACACCATAGCAGATGCCGTTATAAGTCAGTATGGTCGGTAATAAAGAGAAGCCATAATGCAGATAAGAACAGAGACGCTCTGTTTACACTATAATTTGAGATCAGTGATCACTTTAATGAGCATTTCTCTACACAAGTCTCGTTTTTTTTCCTTTAATAATTTAAGCCTTTGCAATGAAACATATCAAAGATAGTATTGAATTTTCCAAATATACCTGGTTTAGATGGAGCCTGTTAAGCCCAAGTCTTTCAGTGCATGATTCAGAGGGAAAGAGAACAATGGACATCCAAGGCCCCTGGAGTGCTGCACGCTGTCACTCTGACCAGGAATTCCAGGTAACACTGACTCCGTATTCGGGGGAATTTTATGTATATAATCTCCTGTAGAATAAGGTTATTTTCACACCATGTTTAGCCTGCTGCACTTTCCTATGCAGTTGGCCACTGCAAACTAGTACGTGAGTGCCTATGGAGGATACCTGCTACTGTATTTGATAGCAATTCACTTTAGGATAGAATCATGCCATAGACTTTGGATGTAAAAAACGTCAAGAGAAAAGACCCAAACCTCAATTCACTGATCCAAAATTAAAACAAATTACATCATCCATATGGTGTCACTTGTTTTTATCGGTCATCCAGGTGTCAGCCTTTTTTAAGCATATTATATGGTACACAGTGGTATGTGTCAGATCTCTCCGGCATACACGGTGAACATATCCATTTATCTAATATTACATTTCATGATACTTCTTAGGTCGGATTCACACGAGCGTTGCGCATCTCGGACGTGAAAAACTGCGGTTTTTCACGTCCGAGGTGCATCTGGCTCTGCACTGCGGGACGCAATGTCTCACATCCTCCATAGATTAGAGTCTATGGAGGGATGCGTGAAAAAATAGGACATGTTCTATTTTCTCACGGACCCTTCACACGGTCCGCTGAAACAACGGCCGTGTGAACGGCCACATTGAATTACAAAGGTCCGTGAGACGGCTGTTGTTTCAACGGCCGTCACACGGACGTTTAACACGCTCGTGTAAATAAGGCCTTAGTGGGACATCTGGTAATGGGCAAATCACTGTACAGTATGCCTAAAATGCCAAAATTGCCAGGATTAGCCGACTATTATCTAATGTGTATGGTCAGCTGTACATATGATAGAATGCATTGGAAAACCGATCATTCGGGAATCATCTGTGTTGTGTGCTTTAGGCCACATGCACATGGCTATAAACAACTGAGCTTACAGGGAGAAGTCACATGGCACCCATAGACGATGGGGCCATACTGTACCTGTGGGCCATATGGAGGCTTTGTCAGATTCATACAAAATCCAACATAAAGAAAACTGTGGCATGTTCTATCGCGTGCCATACTACAATTATATTCTTGCTTAGAACCATTCCAGGGGAAAGAACCAGTGTAATACAATACTGCATGTGGATACTATATGGCAGGACATAGTACCTAGCCATAGCTGTAAAGGCTCCGTGCAGATAGGTCTGCCATGTGCATGACAGCTCACCCCCGTAGTCATGCCTGTGCCATCTGTCACTGCTTTAACTAGTACCTTAGCGGAAGACTGATATAATGGTAACAAAACACAAATACAAGGGGTGCCCAATGTTCCATTCTGAACGCAGGTAACATCAGTGGAAGGTCAGAAGATTGCTATCATATGGAAGAGGTGGCCGGGATTTAATGAAGATTATAACATGGATCACGACTTCTTTGGCCTTGACAGTAAGTAAAATGACGGACCTGATATGTCGAACAATGCTTCAATGCTTATTGTTCAGTTTGGAGTCTATAATGAACTGATTTGTAAAATTATGTAGCAAAGTCAAATGTTATTGTCTAATATAATCATATTATCGGTGTTTGCAATTCTTGACTCTTTTCAAGATGTTTGCTTTCTGACAGAGAATGGGAACATTCATGGTTTACACACACAGGCTGAAAATCCATCCTGATCATGTCCAACTCAGAGACCTCTCTTGTAACGAGCCCTGCACCTGTGTTAGAAGGACATGGTCAAGATGGGTTTTCATCCTTTAGGCTTCATGCACACGACCGTGCCGTAATTACGACCCTTAATTACGGCCACGGCTGGCCGCGGACAGCCGGGCTCCCATTAGAAATTATAGGAGCACAGTCCGTAAAATAAAATAGGACATTTCCTATTTTTTTCGGCAGGTTTCTACGGCACGGACACTCTCCCGTAGACATACGTAGAATTGAATGGGCCCGTAATTAGGGGCGATTTTACGGTCGTGTGCATGGGGTCTTCGATGTAAACAATGATTATTTCCATTCAGTAACAAGGAGCAGTGATCTAAAAAAAAAAAAAAAAAAAAGATAGAAAACGTAGCTGAAAGTAGTATGAGGAAGTTGCATAAATTTTCATTCTACAATAATAAGCTTCATTTACATAAAAATCGAAAAGTCTTATAATAATAATAAATATTTTATTTTCTACTCCAAAAATAAGGTGTATAAACTTGTTACATTTTCTACTTATCAGTTTTGGCTTCGATTAGTCCAACAGAAAAGGCTCTTCTTTTGTCAGCAACATTTCTGTTGGTAAGAAACATTTGTTGTTGAAAAACACTTTAGCTGATTTTTATCTAAGTTTTGCTGAACTAACGCAAATTTTCCTTTTGTTTAATTTCAGAACTTCATGTTTTTTGAGATGAGTTGAAAAGGATGCAGAAGAATAGAAAAGAAGTTTCAACCAGCAGATAATGCACAAAACTATAATAAACCTTGAAAGGGGTTGTCCAGTCCTAAGAAATTGATGGTCTATACTCAGGCATTTCTCAATATAAGGGTCCCCGTCGTTCCAGCGCTCCTTTGTATTGACATAGCTGCAGCGATGATGTGCTTGTATACCAGGGGTGGGGAACCTTTTTTCTGCCAAGAGCCATTTGGATATTTACACCGCATTCCAAATTATTATTCAAATGTTATTTTTCGCTGATTTTATTAAATAGTCGTTGCAAATGACAGTCAGTATAATCTTCAAAAATAGAAAAGAGATTTACTGAAAGTTTCGCTCACCTCATAACCACCAGGCTATGGCTGCGTTTCCAATGCGTTTTTCATTGCGCTTGACTGATGCAAATTGATGTATAGTTGATCTGAATGCTGCAGGTGCTTGTAGATGCTCCTAAACTTATCCTGTGTCGACCACAGGTGATCAAAGCAATAATGGTGTGTAGTAAAGGCGGATCCAGCACTCAAAATTAAAAGTTCCAAGTTTTATTCAGGTCATGTTAAAACGGGACCACGCTTACGCGTTTCAGACCGCTAGGGTCCTTAATCATAGCTATGATTAAGTATAATCTTCAAGCCATCAACCGTTGGAGTATAATGCGAATTTTATTGAACAAATCTCCTAATGATAACAGATTTTTTTTTTAGAAGTAAAAAACTAAAAATGCACTGTTTCAAATTATTATGAACAACAGAGATCAAAACATTTTAAAGGTTGTAAAGAGAACTAAAATGTTAATTTGTTGAATTTGCAGCATCAGGAGGTCATATTTACAGAAATCAAAAGCTCTTTCAATCAAAAAAAAACTTAGCAGGCCAAGTTACATGTTAACATAGGACCCCTTCTTTGATATCACCTTCACAATTCTTGCATCCATTGAATTTGTGAGTATTTGGACAGTTTCTGCTTGAATATCTTTGCAGGATGTCAGAATAGCCTCCCAGAGCTTCTGTTTTGATGTGAACTGCCTCCCACCCTTATAGATATTGTGCTTGAGGATGCTCCAAAGGTTCTCAATAGGGTTGAGGTCAGGGGAACATGGGGGCCACACCATGAGTTTTCTCCTTTTATGCCCGTAGCAGCCAATGACACAGAGGTATTCTTTGAAGCATGAGATGATGCATTGTCAAGCATGAAGATAATTTTGCTATTGAAGGCACGGTTCTTCTTTTTGTACCACGGAAAGTGGTCAGTCATAAACTCTACGTACTTTGCAGAGGTCATTTTCACAACGTCAGGGACCCTAAAGGGGCCTACCAGCTCTCTCCCCATGATTCCAGCCCAAAACATGACTCCGCCACCTCTTTGCTGACGTCGCAGCCTTGTTGGGACATGGTGGCCATTCACCAACCATCCATCTGGACCATCCAGGGTTGCACGGCACTCATCAGTAAATAACACGGTTTGAAAATTAGTCTTCATGTATTTCTGAGCCCACTGCAACCGTTGCTGCTTGTGAGCATTGTTTAGGGGTGGCCGAATAATAGCTTTATGCACACTTGCAAGCCTCTGGAGGATCCTACACCTTGAGGTTCGCGGGACTCCAGAGGCTTCAAATACCTGTTTGCTGCTTTGCAATGGCATTTTAGCAGCTGTTCTCCTAATCCTATTAATTTGTCTGGCAGAAACCTTCCTCATTATGCCTTTATCTGAACGAACCTGTCTGTGCTCTGAATCAGCCACAAATCTTTTCACAGTACGATGATCACGCTTAAGTTTTCTTGAAATATCCAATGTTTTCATACCTTGTCCAAGGTATTGCACTATTTCACGCTTTTCGGCATCAGAGAGATCCTTTTTCTTTCCCATATTGCTTGAAACCTGTGGCCTGCTTAATAATGTGGAACGTCCTTCTTAAGTAGTTTTCCTTTGATTGGGCACACCTGGCAAACTAATTATCACAGGTGTCTGAGATTGATTGCAATGATGTCCAAAGAGCCCTAAGACACAATACCATCCATGAGTTTAATTGAAAATAGCAATTAGACCTACCGGTAATTGTATTTCCAGGAATCCATCATGACAGCACTACAGGAGGTTGCCCTCTTGACCTCTGTAGGGACAGGAAGACAGAGAGGTTAAAAGGCCCCTCCCACCACCCACTTGCCAGTGTTTTTCAATTACTACACCAGGATGGATGCAACCCTATTTTATTTCTAGGGATAATAACTGACATGTTAAATGCACAAATCAGAATTCAATAAGGGAGGGAATATAATGGTGCTGTCATGATGGATTCCTGGAAATACAATTACCGGTAGGTCTAATTGCTATTTTCCAGTACATCCCTCATGACAGCACTACAGGAGCAATACCAGATTATAATGCTCAGGGCGGGACTATGGATTGGAGGACTTTCCGTCCAAAACTTAAATCCGTATCGGACAGCACATCGAGTCTATAATGTTTGTAAAACGTATGATGGCTTGACCAAGTGGCAGCTTTGCAGATTTGGTCAATAGAGGCTTCTCTTCTTTCTGCCCAGGATGCCGAGACTGCCCTTGTTGAATGGGCTCTGATGCCTTGTGGGGCACATAGTCCTTGGGACTTGTAGGCTTCTTGTATGGTGGTTTTTACCCATCTCGCTAGAGAGCCTTTTGAGGCTTTCTTTCCTCTATTCTTTCCCCCGAATAGGACAAATAGATTTTTATCTCGTCTCCAGGAGGAGGTTCTATCCAGATACTGAAGAATTGTTCGCCTGACATCCAGGCAATGGAATTTTTCTTCTTGTTGGTCTTTTGGATCTGGATAAAAGGAAGGTAGAATTATTTCTTGTTCTCTATGGAAAGCGGTAGATACCTTTGGAATAAATGAGGGATCCAGCTTTAGGATGATCTTATCCTCTTGTACTTTTAGGTACGGTTCTATGATTGACAGAGATTGGATTTCTCCAATCCTTCTTGCTGAAGTAATAGCGACTAAGAATGCAGCTTTTAGAGTTAAAAAATGCATACTAATTTTGTCGAGCGGCTCAAAGGGGGGCTCACAAAGAGTCGTTAGCACCACATTCAAATCCCAGGTAGGAACTGATTTCTTTAGGGAAGGTTTCAGTTTAGAGACCGCTTGGGTGAATCTTCTGATCCACCGATGTTCAGCCAGAGGAGTGTTAAAAAAATTACCTAAGGCTGAAATCTGTACCTTTAAGGTACTAGGGCTAAGTCCTTTTTTGAATCCCGATTGTAAAAAATCTAGGATTTTTGCAATGTTGGGAGAAAAGGGATCTGGTCCTGGGATTCCATGCCAGGAACAGAATTTCTTCCAAATCTTTTGATAGATTTTTGAGGTAACTTCTTTATGACTTGATAAGATAGTTGAAATTACCTCGTCTGACAGACCGTGGTTCCTCAAGATCTGCCTTTCAGGATCCAGGCTGACAATTTCAGAGTCTCTATTCCCTGGAAGAATAAGGGACCCTGGGAGAGAAGATTCTCCTTGACTGGGAGCATGATAGGATCTTCCAACGCTAGGTATTGTACGATTGGAAACCAACTTCTTTTCGGCCAATAGGGAAGAATAATGATGAGCTTTGTCAAATCTTCCTGGATTTTTCTTAATACCATTGGTATTAGAGGAAACGGAGGAAAGGCATAGGCCAGATCCATGTCCCAGTGTTGGGACAATGCATCTACTCCCAATGGGTTGTCTCTGAGATTTAGGGAGAAGAATGTCTCTACTTGAGTGTTTTTCCTCGTGGCAAACAGGTCTATTTGTGGATAACCCCAATTTCGGGTTAGGCAACGAAAGACTTCCTTGTTTAGGGACCATTCTCCTGGGTCTACTTTTTCCCGACTCAGGAAATCTGCTGATAGGTTCTCTGAGCCTTTTAGGTGGACTGCCGTGACTGATAGGACGTTTTCTTCTGCCCAACTGAAAATTTGTGCAGAGAGGCCCTGAAGAAGAGTGTGTCTTGTTCCCCCTTGATGGCGAAGAAAGGACACTGCTGTCGTGTTGTCCGATAAAATTCTTATATGCTTCCCTTTTATGGTGGGTGAAGCTCTTATAAGTGTCTCCCATACAGCTCTTAGTTCTTTGAAGTTTGAAGACATCATCTTCATTTGACCAGTCCATGTGCCCTGAAAGTGTTGGTCTTGGATTACTGACCCCCAGCCGTGTTTGCTGGCATCTGTGGTAATCACTACATAAGGAGAAGTTCTCCAGGGGACTCCCTTGTCTATGTTGTTTGTGCAGAGCCACCACAGGAGAGATGATTTCACAGTCTCGGAAATTTGCATTTTTAAATTCAGGGAGTTTTGTTTTCGATCCCACCGGGACAAGATCAGATTCTGTAAGGGTCTGGAGTGAAATTGGCTCCATGGAATAGATTGGATGCAAGATGTCATCATTCCCAACATCCGCATACATTCCTTTATGGAACAGGCGTCTTTCCCCCAAAATTTTCTTACTTCTGCCAGTAGGAGTATTTGTTTCTCTCTTGGGAGGAAGGAATGTTGAAGGGAGGAGTCTAGCAGTACTCCTAAGAAGACCTTCTGTTTCTGGGGAGGAAGACTCGACTTCTGAAAGTTGATTATCCATCCCAATTTTTGTAGTAGGGAAAGAACCTGTGACTGATGACTGACTAAGATAGCAGGAGTATCTGCTGTCAACAAGAAGTCGTCTAGATATGGGATAATTACTATACCTTGACTTCTTATGAATGCCATGATCTCTGCCATAATTTTTGTAAAAATTCTGGGGGCGGAGGAAAGGCCGAAGGGGAGGCAGACAAACTGGAAGTGGAGAATGGAAGGACCGTCCTGAATTGCGAATCTGAGGAATCTCTGGTACGCGGGGTGGATAGGAACGTGATAATACGCATCCTTTAAATCGATCGTACACATTGATGCCTCTTCCCTTATTAGAGGAATAGTCGATCTGATAGACTCCATCTTGAATTTCCGATAATTCACCCATTTGTTTAGGAACTTCAGGTTGATTATTGTCCTGTAGGAACCATCTGGTTTTTTGACCAAGAAGATTTTCGAATAGTGGCCCTTGCATATCTCGTTGTGGGGAACTGGGGAAATGGCTCTCAATCTGAGTAATTTCTGGACGTCCTGGATAAGTACCTGATGAAGATCTTTTGCTTGGTACTGGGTTATTAGGAATTTCTCTGGAGGAATGGAGGAAAATTCTATTTTGTATCCTTCTTCTATTATCTTTAGAACCCAGGGGTTCTGGGTTATTCTCGACCATTCGGGATAAAATTGTAGGAGTCTTCCCCCCACACTCTTGGCGTCATTGCTTTGAGGGCTGGAATGAATTATTTGGGTTAAGGAGATATCCTCGACCCCTTTTCCCTTTGGGGTAACTCCAGCGACCTGACTTCCCTTTCCCGCTGTAGTTCTGTGAAGTAGGATCCCTCTGTTGGCGAAATCTTCCAAATTGAGGGGGTTTTTTTGGTTTCTCTTCAGGAAACCCCTTTTTTCTATCTGTTGCACTCTCCAGTATGTTATCAAGGAGAGGACCGAACATCAGAGACCCTGTAAATGGGATAGAACACAACTTGTTTTTGGACTTAGTATCTCCTGACCACATTTTGAGCCATAATGCTCTTCTAGCAGCATTTGAGAGAGCCCCATTCCTGGCAGCAAATCTAATAGATTCTGCTGAAGCGTCTACCAAGAATCCGGTTGCCATTTTTAGTAACGGTAGAGATTCTAGTAGCTCTTGTCGTGATGTCTTCATCATCAGATGGGTCTCTTGCTGGTTTAGCCATATGAACATTGCTCTTGCTACGGATGTGGCCGCGATATTAGTTGAGATCAAGGCAGAGGAAGATTCCCACGCTCTTTTTAGTAGTCCGTCTGCCTTTCGGTCCATGGCGTCCCTCAACTGAGAGGAATCTTCAAAGGGGATTGCGGTTTTTTTAGCAACCCTGGCGACTGGGACATCTACTTTTGGGATTTCATCCCAAGGCTTAGTGTCCTCTGGATCAAAGAGAAGTCTGTTCTTAAAATCTCTTGAAATGAAGAGCCTTTTTTCTGAATCTTCCCATTCAGTTGTCACCATTCTTTTAAGATTTTCGTTTACCGGAAAAACCCTTGTTTTCTTTCCCGTTAGACCTCCAAACATCTCATCCTGGATGGTATGTGGTTGGTCCACTTCGGGAATATCCATAGTTTCCCGTATTGCTTGAATTAGGGTATCAGACATCTCGGAAGAGAAGAAAAATTTTTTCTCTTGAGTGGAAGAAGTTGAAGGTAAGAGTTCGTCTCTTTCTTCTAACTCATCTTCCGATAGGTAATAGCACTCCTGTTCAGAGTCCGACCCCTGAGAAGGAGGCCAATATTTTTGATCCACTTCAATCCGTGGTCTTTTTGCCCGGGAGTGTGAGGGAGTTTCTTGCGGAGGTGCGAGGGAGGCTACTGACTGACCCACTTCCTCACGAATCATAGTCCTAAGTTCGGACATGAACGTTGGTTGTTCCTCCTTTAGTACTTTGGCAATACAATCCTGACACAATTGTTTTTTATGGGACTCTGGCAATTTTTTTGCACAAGTCGCACATTTTTTAACCTTCTTTTTATCAGTTTGTCTCTGAGAGAAATCTTTTTCCTAGAGAAAACAGAAGGTAGGTAAAGTATGGTGTACATACATAAGGGGTCATACCCTTCCCCAAGGGTGAGACTCACGTGACCCTGGGACATATCTGGAGTTCCATCAGGACGAGGAAGTTCCATATCGCGACAGGTAACAGGCAATGCAATATGCAAACCACAAAAAATAAATCCAAGTTAGAGTTATCAGCTCTAACTACATACCTGTGCGTGTCCCTTTAAATGCGGGCGTTTTGAATTTCCCGCCTTCCAAGATGGCCGCGGACCGGAAGTAGCCCGACGTCATATCCGGCCGGCTATTCGTCCAGCGTGTACCTGGAGTGCAGCCGCCATAGCCGGCGCTAAGGCTTGCTATGCGGTGCAGCGAGGATCCCTGCCGGTGCGTCCATGCCTATGGAGCTGCCGGTCCCCGCCTGGTCCGCGGTCCGGCCGAAGCCTGCTTGGGAAACCCCAGCCCCCACACACTACCAGAACCCTGCCTAGGATTCCTCCGGTAGGTGTCTTAGGGAGGGAGCTAAGGGACCCGTCGTATGAGGGGTGTTAGCCTGGGCTTTAGGGGGAAGAGAAGGGGGAGTGCACGGACCCCCCGATCTTGCCCCCTGCCCGAGTTTTTTCCTGCACTAATACAGGAGCGACGCTCTCTGCTCCTGACCCTTGTGGGGACAGGAAGAACACTGGCAAGTGGGTGGTGGGAGGGGCCTTTTAACCTCTCTGTCTTCCTGTCCCTACAGAGGTCAAGAGGGCAACCTCCTGTAGTGCTGTCATGAGGGATGTACTGGAAAAACTAATAATTAAATGTTTATGACACTTAAATCCAATGTGCATAATAATTTGTAACACGGTGTATAACATAATTCACAGGCAATACAAAATTATCAACTTAAAAATGAGCCTGCTATATATGGTCAAACATCTAATTAACTCACCCCTAATGTGATTCCTGGAACTGCTTCTCTTTGTTGAGGCGTGTGATGTTTGCCGGTATTGATGATGTTGCTACTGCGTCGGTCAGTCTGGAGCGGTCGACTCTGGTAAGTTGTTCCGACCTACTTAAAGGGGTTTTCCCATCAGGGACCTTTATGACATGTCCACAGGATATCAGAAAAAAGGAGATTTTTGAAGCAGCACTAGTCCCGAGTATGGTGCGGTGCACGCTGTCAAGCCAGGCAAACCCACTCCAGCACGATGTATATCCAAAGAAGTAGTAGGACAACAGCACACGTCTTCAAATCATCAAAGTGGTTTTATTGTCAAGACATCCACAAACGACAAGCAACAAACGACAAACGACATCCACAAACGACAAGCAACGTTTCGACCCATAGTGAGTGAAGGGTCTTTGCAAGCCTCATTTGCATAAATACAAAAATGGTCATAACTTGGCCAAAAATGCTCGTTTTTAAAAAATAAAAACGTTACTGTAATCTACATTGCAGCGCCTATCTGCTGCAATAGCAGATAGGGGTTGCAAAATCTGGTGACAGAGCCTCTTTAAGTCCACAAGAGTCCTGATAAGACGCAGGGGGTGATTAGATTAGTAACATCTTTTCACCCCTTTAGTAGAAAAATCGCCCCTATAGGTGAGAACACATATCCTCCCTGGTTTTAAGGAAGGTGAAGTATCAAATTTTATGTGGGGAACTGGAAGGCCATACAAGGGGAAAGATCATATTAACAATTCCTTTCCTTCTGCTCTCAGTTTCAGCTCTCCGTACCTTACACAGAATGTAAAACTTTTCATCCTGTTCCCCGACTTCAAACGAGGTCTGCACCCTAAATATTGAACCTAGAGCATTTGATATACCCGGTAACATTTGAAAGCTAGGATTCTAGGCATTAAAATTATACCAAAAAAAAAGAAGAAGATGCAACCATTATATTATTTTTGCTGCAATTGCTTAAAGTCATGAGGTATTACAGTGGAAGGGGCGGTGGTGGTCATGGGCTTCACCAATATAATCTGCATTGTATCTATGACATATCGGAAAACACCATCGTGTCCCTTACACTCTGACACTGTCCAATCATTGCTGATGTTGTCAGATTGTGTTAGGGACATGCGCCATTGACAAGAGGAATGAAAATAGAAAAAAATATGTTCCAGCATTTCTGTTTTTTTGGGAATAGAAGTATTTACTGAAATAGACATGTCAGGAGAGGTGACAGGTCCCCTTTAAGAAAAAACAAACCACACACACAGGACGAAAGACCCAACGTTTTAATGGTGGAGCTGCAGCAGGGTAGTTGACATTGTAATATATAAGCAGCTCAAACGAAGGTTAAAAGGGGTGATGTATGGATAAGCAATCAATTTGATCAGTGGGGGTCTGACTCTTGGCACCCCCACCGATCAGCTGTTTGAAGTGGCCACGGTGCTCTGGCGAGTGCTGTTTCAACTTTATTTCTTACACTTTACTCGAATGGGAAAAATCTGTAATACTTTGCACAGTCGCTACAAATGAGACGGCAATATGCAGTGCTGAGGGGTGTACAAAATGAAAGGGAAGCAGCACTTGAAGCAACACGGCCACTTCAAACAGCTGATCGGTGGGGGTGCCAGGAGTTAGACCCCCACCAATTAGATATTGATGGCCATCAATTTTACGTCAACAGATAACCCCTTAAACCTTGTTCACTAATATGTAGAATTATACTGATATGTCTCAGTAACGGGTCTGATAAGGTGATGATTACTATTATCATACACAAACAAAATCCTTTGCGTAAAACATGAAAGGAAACTAACAAAGTGCTGAAGAAACATTACAAGGCAAATTTTGGGAGCAGAGATTTGTCAAGAAATTAAAGCATTAAACTCCATCCACACTGGAGTGATCACAATTTACAGGTCAACAATAATTAAAAAAAACAAAACGTTTCATACCAATCACCTGCTATCCCATAAAAAAAATAAAACCACAAATAAAAATATTAAAGTAACGTAACATTTTCATGCTTTTCTTCCTCCCCAATGAAGCGGCGGTCGTACATCACATACAAAGTGAGACGGTGGAGCAGATTAAGGCCACTTTCACACGGCAGTATTTTGGTTCGTAAGTTGCATCAGTATTTATAAGCCAAAACCAGGAATTGAAAATAAACAGAAAAAGTATAACGCAAAGACTTGTACATCTTCCATGTTTTGGACCCACAAATACAGATACAAAATACTGACCAAAGTACGGTCGTGTGAAAGTGGCCTCGTAAAAAGGCCATTCTCACCCACATCTCTGGTAGAGGCCGAACAACATGTCTTTTGGCAAGGGTTGCGAAGCTCTCTGGCAATGAATGAGTTAGTGGTGTCACTAGAACAGAAGCAGAATACTGTCCAGAAGTGGGAGCGATGAATTCAGATAAAGCAAAAAGTCAGCACAGAGTTTGACAATTTTCTCTCATAACGCAATCTTTGTGTTTCGGAAACTTGTCTTGTCCCTGTAATAAAAGAAAAGTCAATAAAATTGGATAAAAGGTAAATGCAAAGCCTGCACTCTCCCATGTATAACAATACTAAATATGTGCACTCCCACCTATATCATCACGATTGCGCCTGAAAAGGTCATCATTTTTTTACTAGCGTGCTTCCTGACACCCGTGTACAGGACATTTTTATTGTAAGCAGAAGAGTAGATATGGATGGGGTTAGGGGGGACATATAAAATGTGTCCATGTCACAGAAAATAGTCCCGGATACTGCGGGTGGGTTGGAGAGGGGTAAGGAAAATGTTTAATTTATTTATTTAATTTTTTTTCTCCCCCATTGTCTGGAGGAAGCTGTAATAACATGATCTGTGTCCTCCCAGCATTCCTCTCTATGAAGATCACAGATAATAGTGAGCTGATGGCCAGATCACTATTAGAAGTCATCTGAATACTGAGAGGACACAGATCATGTCCTCTCCCATGCGTTACAGTTATAGGCCCGTGATATGATAGCAACGTTAACAGGTTTTCACGGCTATGGCTTGACTTTAAGCGCTGTGTTATGTGACAGGGAGCTGATCATTTCAGTTCCATGTCACTTCAGGTGGATCTCTTTAACCCCTTCCCGACATTTGACGTACATGTACGTCATGGAAAGTACTGACTTCCCGCATCTTGCCGTACATGTACGTCAAACGTTTGGCACCGGCTCAGAAGCTGAGCCGGTCCCATCATCACCGGATCTCAGCTGTATCTTACAGCTGACATCCGACTGTAACGGCGGGGACCGAAATTAGCTTCGATCCCCGCCATTAACCCCTTAAGTGCAGCGCTCAAACGCGATCGCTGCACTTAAGGTGTTTGCAGCTCATCGGAACCCCAGTAATGAAATTGCCGGGGTTCCGGTGGCTGCAATGGCAACCGGAGGCCTAATACTGGCCTCCCGGTCTGCCTAGCACCGAAGCCGGTCAAGATCCGCCCGGCGGCGGAGCCTGATCGGCTTCCGTAGCTGCCGGCAAGATGGCGCCGGGTCAGGAGCTGATCCGGCGTCATCAGCGGTGGAAGTCAGCTGTACTGTACAGCTGACATCCACCTGTAACGGCAGGAACCGGAGCTAGCTCCGATCCCTGCCATTAACCCCTTCGATGCAGCAATCGAAAGCGATTGCTGCATCGTAGCGGTTACAAGCAGATCGCCAGCCCTGACAGGCAATCGGGACTGGCGACTGCTGTTATGGCAACAGGAGACACAATGGTCTCCTGCTCTGCCATTACGGAAGCCGATTTAGGCCCCGCCGGGAGGCGAAGCCTAAACGGCTTGCTGTCAGTGAATGACTGACAGATCTAATACATTGCACTACATAGGTAGTGCAATGTATTAGAAAAAAAAAAATCTGACCGTTGGACCTTCAAGTCCCCTAGTGGGACTTGAGAAAAAGTGTAAAAAAAGTATAAAAAAAGTGTAAAAAAAAGTGCAAAAAATAAAAGTTTGAAAACAATAAAAGTTTCAAGTAATCAAATAACACACAATCCCCCTTTTACTCTTATCAAGTCCTTTATTATTGAAAAATAATAATAAACCATATGTATTTGGTATCGCCACGACCGTAACGACCGGAGGTATCAAAATATTATATTATTTATTGCACGCGGTGAACAGCGTAAAAAAAACCCGTAAAAAACGTT
The DNA here is from genome assembly GCF_050947455.1 of Rhinoderma darwinii. Taxonomy (NCBI): domain Eukaryota; kingdom Metazoa; phylum Chordata; class Amphibia; order Anura; family Rhinodermatidae; genus Rhinoderma; species Rhinoderma darwinii. Next base: position 166,343,035 of record NC_134690.1, on the reverse strand, counting down.
ACCAGAGTTTCTGTTTTTTAGTCACTTTGCCCTACAAATATTACAATAAAAAGTGATCAAAAAGTCGCACGTATCCAAAAATGGTACCTATAAAAACTATAGCTCGTCCCGCAAAAAACAAGCCCTCATACAACTCCGTCGACAAAAAAATTAAAACGTTATGGTTCTCACAACTTGGCGACAGAAAAAATACATTCTTTTTACAAAAGTAATTTTATTGTGCAAAAAGTTGTAAAACATAAAAAAGTTCTATAAATGAGGTATCGCCGGAATCGTACTGACCCGCAGAATAAAGGTAACATGTAGTTTATAATGCGTGGTGAACTCTGTATAAAAAAAAACCAAAAAAAGCTGTGCCAGAATTGCGTTTTTTGGTTTACCTGGCATCCCAAAAAATAGGATAAAAGGTGATCAAAAAGTCACATGTACCCCAAAATGGTACCAATAATAACTACAGCTCGTCCCGCAACAAACCAGCCCTCATACCGCTACGTCTATGAAAAATAAAATTAGTTATGGCTCCAATAAGTCAGGAAATAAAAAAATATGCAGTTGTGCCCGAGGAGAACATTTCTTCTGTTTCAAGAGGCGATTTATCAAGGACCTAAAATTAGGGAACCAGGAAGGGAGGGCCCAATCATATCCGATGGAAGCGACGGTGCCCGTATTATACCAGGACAACACTTCCCAGCAAAATTCCCCAAACTACAAAGGCGCGGAGTGTGGACCAAAAGGGGGATAAGAAATGACACCATTTATCAGTGCGACACCGGCCTGTGCAGAAAGGATTGCTTCACAGCGTAACACACATCTATGGATTATTTTTATTTTTTTATACCACCTGACTATGCCCCTTATATACTCCGCCCCGCTTACATGTACCCCCACATTATAAAACACCAGCAATACTCAAACAAATATAGTACCAAGCAAAATCCGCTCTCCAAAAGCCAAATGGTGCTCCCTCGGCCCTGAACCCTACAGCGTGCCCAAACAGCAGTTTCCTTCAACATATATGGCACCGTCATACCCGTGAGAACCCTTTTAACAATTTTTGTGGTGTGTGTCTCCAGCGTCATAAGCTGGGCATGACATATTTGCCACTGAATGGCATATCTAGGGAAAAATATAAATTTTTAATTTGCACCATCCGCAGCGCATTCATTTATGGAAAAGACCTGTGGGGTGAAAATGCTCACTACACCCCTTAATAAATGCCTTGAGGGGTGCAGTTCCATAATGGGGTCACTTATCAGGGGTTTCTTTTTATTATTTCACATCTGAGCCTCTGCAGTTGTGAACCAATACTTTGTAAATCGCCAAATTAGGCCTCCACTCCGCATGGTACTCTTCACTTCTGAGCCCTGTCATATGTCCAGACAAAAGATTAGGGCCACATGTAGGGTGTTTCTAAAACCGGGAAACACCGCATAATAATTAGAGAGCTGTCTTGTTATGGTGGCACAAGCCGGGCACCACATATTGGCATATCTATGGAAAAAAATCCCATTTTCACTCTGCAACATTGAGCGCACACTAATTTCTACAAAACACCTGCAGGGTTAAAATGCTTACTACACCCCTTGGTAAATGCATTGAGGGGTGTAGTTTACAAAATGGGGTCACTTCTGGGGGGTTTCCACTGTTTTGGGCCCACAGGTGCCCAGAAACCAATCCAGCAACATCTGCACTCCAAATGGCGGTCCTTCCCTTCTGAGCCCTGCCGTTTGCCCAAACAGCAGTTTATGACCACATATGGGGTATTGCCGTACTCGGGAGAAATAGCTTTACAAATGTTGGGTTCTTTTTTTCCTTTATTTGTTGAGAAAATGAAAAAATTTGCGCTAAAGCTACGTCTTATTGAAGAAAAAGGACTGTTTTTATTTTCACTGCCTAATTCTAATAAATTCTATGAAACATCTGTGGGGTCAAAATGCTCACTACACCCCTAGATGCATTCTTCAAGAGGTGTAGTTTCCTAAATGGAGTCCCTTTTTGGGCGTTTTCATTGTTTTGTCCCCTCAGGGGCTTTGCAAATGTGACCTGGCCTCCGCAAATCATTCCTGCTAAATGTGATCTCAAAAAGTCAAATAGTGCTCTTTCCCTTCTAAGCCCTGCCGTGTGTCCAAACAGCCGTTTATTACCACATGTGGGGTATTGTTTTACTCGGGAGAAATTGCTTTACAAATTTTGTGGTGCTTTTTCTCCTTTAGTCCTTCTGGAAATGAGAAAAAATTAGCTAAACCTACATTTTCTTTGAAAAAATGTAGATTATTATTTTCAGGGCCTACTTCCAATAATTTCTGCAAAAAAACTGTGGTGTCAAATCGCTCACTATACCCCTAGATAATTTCCTCAATGGGTGTTGTTTCCAAAATGGGGTCACTTGTGGGGGGTTTCCACTGTTTTGTCCCCTCAGGGGCTTTGTAAATGTAACATGGCCTCCGCAAACCATTCCTGCTAAATTTGAGTTCCAAAAGCCAAATGGCGCTCTTTCCCTTCTCAGCCTCGCCGTGTGTCCAAACAGCCGTTTATTACCACATGTGGGGTACTGTTTTACTCGGGAGAAATTTCTTTACAAATTTTATGGTGATTTTTCTCCTTTAGTCCTTGTGGAAATGAAAAAAAATTAGCTAAACCTACATTTTATTTGAAAAAATGTAGATTTTCATTTTCACAGCCTACTTGCAAAAATTTCTGCAAAAAACCTGTGGGGTCAAAATGCTCACTATACCCCTAGATAATTTCCTCAAGGGGTATAGTTTCCAAAATGGGGTCACTTGTTTGGGGTTTTCACTGTTTTGTCCCCTCAGGGGCTTTGTAAATGTGACATGGCCTCCGCAAACCATTCCTGCTAAATGTGAACTCCAAAAGCCAAATGGCGCTCTTTCCCTTCTCAGCCACGCCGTGTCTCCAAACAACCGTTTATTACCACATGTGAGGTATTGTTTTACTCGGGAGAAATTGCTTTACAAATTTTGCGGTGCTTTTTCTCCTTTAGTCCTTGTGGAAATGAGAAAAAAAATCGCTAAACCTACATTTTCTTTGAAGAAATGTTGATTTTAATTTTCACGGCCTACTTCCAATAATTTCTGTAAAAAACCTGTGCGGTGAAAATGCTCACTACACCCCTAGATAATTTCCTTGAGGTGTCTAGTTTCCCAGATGGGGTCACTTTTGGGGGATTTTGACTGTTTTGGCACCGCAAGAGCCCTTCAAACCTGACATGGTGCCTAAAATATATTCTAACAAAAATAAGGCCCCAAAATCCACTAGGTGCTCCTTTGCTTCTGAGGCCGGTGTTTCAGTCCAGTAGCACGCTACGGCCACATGTGGGATATTTCCTAAAACTGCAAAAACTGGGCAACAAATATTGAGTTGCATTTCTCTGGTAAAACCTTCTGTGTTATAAAAAAAATTGTATTAAAAATGTATTTCTGCAGAAAAATATGAAATTTGTAAATTTCACCTCTACTTTGCTTTAATTCCTGTGAAATGTTTAAAGGGTTAAGACATTTTCTAAATGCTGTTTTGAATACTTTGAGGGGTGAAGTTTTTAAAATGGGGTGACTTTTTTGGGGTTTCTAATATATAAGGCCCTCAAAACCACTTCACAACTGAACTGGCCCCTGTAAAAATAGCCTTTTGAAATTTTCTTGAAAATGTGAGAAATTGCTGCTAAAGTTCTAAGCCTTGTGAGGTCATAGAAAAATAAAAGGATGTTCAAAAAACGATGCCAATCTAAAGTAGACATATGGGGGATGTTAATTAGCAACAATTTTGTGTATTATAACTGCCTGTCTTACAAGCAGATACATTTAAATTGAGAAAAATGCTAATTTTTGCAATTTTTCGCTAAATTTTGGTGTTTTTCACAATTAAATACTGAACATATCGAGCAAATTTTGCCAGTAACATAAAGTCCAATGTGTCACGAGAAAACAATCTCAGAATCGCTTGGATAGGTGAAAGCATTCCGGAGTTATTACCACATAAAGTGACACATGTCAGATTTGAAAAATGAGGCTCTGTCAGGAAGGTCAAAAGTGGCTAAAGAGGGAAGGGGTTAATGTCAGAGCGCTATACAGTGCAATCTGCCCTTAAAGAGGACCATGTATATTTATATTGCAGCTGGAACGTAAATATATGTAATGTGGACGTCTAGGGGTTAAAGTCGAATTTCTAGGCGCACATGTTGTTCGGTCACTGAACTCAGGCTTTAATGTTCATGGTTTCTTACTTGGAACAGACAAGCATCACCCTTTTTGCAAATAGGTGTTTGAAAATGAGTGATGCGTTTGGTTGCTATATTTTGGCAACACGGACACTTTTTGTTAGAACAGTTTTTATGCATGACGGCCAATTGGGTTTAGAAGTGAAGTGTTTAGAAGGGAAGTGTATAGTTTTAAGAGTACTGTACTGATAATAGTTATCTACACTTGAAAACAACATACAGGACATGGAAATAAAGAAATGCAATTTAGTCAACTCAGCCTCCCATTAAATCAGACCCACTCAACACCTAACATTTCTGACAGATACTATCGACTTTAACAGGATCCAAGGCTCCAGGATTTTTGATAGCAAGAATTGCTGCAGACTATGTTGGTTAATGCATTAAAGGGGTTGTCCAGTGACATAAAATGTATTGCTTTTCCTCAGGATAGACCATCAATATCTGACCTGTGGGGATCTGACTCTCGGCACCCCCACTGATCAGCTGTTTGAAGGAGCCGCCGCGCTCCTTCGCTTCACTGCGTACACAGCTCTGCAACGCCCAACGCTGTTACATTCATAGCAGCCGTGCACAGTATTACACCTTCGTCAATTCACTTAATGGATGCACTTATATATATATATATATACAGAATGGAATGGAGGAAAATAATAGTAGACGGAGCATCCGGTCATACTGGAAACAATACTTAAGTATATATATTGTGGTATACATATTGTGTTGATGGACTTAAAACAAAACATAATAGAACCTAACATTGCACATGTGAGTTCTTCACACAACAGTAGATCATTGCATTACGATTGTCTGAATGATTGATGTACATGGGATACAAGACCTCCAAACCATCCCAGTAATAGTTATGTGCAGCAATGGGACCGCTTATATAGCCCGTTGCTGGTCCCTCCAAGATCAGAGGAAAGACCCACTCTGAGTGATCTTGGGGAAGAGAGAGCCAATGTGGATGTGTTCCATATAACCCACAACTTCTGGAATTTTTGGGTGCAGCCTCTGTGGGCATATACCATTTTATTTTAGGGAATCATCGTATTGATCAGTCTCTTCCATTCACCAAAGGTTGGAGACGTATCTCCCATTCACCTGAGTGCACTGGCCTTTAGAACAAAAAAAAAAAAAAAAAAAAAATCAAGATTCCCTAAGAAAAATCCTATAATGATGTGGCCACGAGGACTCATCCAAGAGGCCAAGGCGGCACACTTCAGGGGTGAGTGGCACTGGAATCCCCAGAATAGATGTCAACTGCGATATGATCTCCTTCCAAAATGAATTAATATGAGCATTCCAATGCCATATGGCAGAAGTCAGCTTGCGGTTTAGAACATCTATGACATCTGGTGTGTGGGATTCTTCCCATTTTATGAAGACATGTTGGAGATAAGTAGCATAGATGCAGAAAATACAGTTGGGTTATGTGGTTGTTAACTGCAGGAAAGAGTGGGGATGCCAGTGCTTCCTCCCAATGATAGACCGGGAACAAGTGATTTCCGCCTCGTAATGGATGTTAACTGAGTGGATTTCAATTTTTTTCTAAAAGACATGTGTACAAGGCTGATATAATACCTCTGGGTCCCTGAGATATAAAATTTCCAATTAAAAGATAATCAGACATGGGGCATGACACATTCGGAAATTTGATACAAATAGCGTGTCTCATTTCCAGATACTTATAATATAATGTACGTGGTACGTGATATAACTCTTGTATTTGTGTAAAGGATCAGATAGTCCCATCGCTGTACAAATCCCCCAGAGCGTTGACACCATGAGGGGTCCAAAACATATCCTCTTCAACAAGTGAGAGATGTGGAATCATGGGCTTTCTCCAGAGAGGTATCGTAGGATGAAGGTCACGGTAATTAGATATATCTCTTTAGCAGCTCTCCAAACCTGAATGGCCAACCTGTGAATCAACAGCTGACAGCGCGGAAATAGATTTGGTCTCTCCAAGACCCACCACAACGTGTCCATCTCCAAATAACGTGCTAAGTAGTGTTCAACACAAACTGGAGTGATAGTTTGAGTCCATACATAAAGAAAGCGGAGCTGACCAGCTAAAAAATATAGATAGAAGTCCGGCAGGGCCATGCCCCCGTGTTTTCAGTCTTTGCAGAATACTCACGATTAATTTATGTCTGGAGTTTCCCCATATAAAGTAAGTTAATAAGGACTGTAATTTGGAAAAAATGGATTTGGAAATGGGACCCGAGGCATGTTCAATGAGATATAACCCTTGCGGGAGAAATATCATTATAACTAGATTGATACGTCCAGGATTCTGTATAATCTAGTAAAAGGTAAATGTTTTTTGCATGAGATTTATTAGCATGTTTAGTAATATAAATGCCTAAGTATTTAAAATCCTCTACCACCGGTAGATTACAGTATTCAGAAGGCCAGTCTAAATCCCATAGCGACATCAGAGCCAATTTGCTCCAGTTTATACAGAGGCTCGAGAATGGAGCAAATTCATCTAGAAGATAAATAGCCCTATGTAAGGAAATATCTGGGTCTGCCATAAATAAAATAAGATCGTCCACATATAGGCCGACACGATCCGCTTTCTCTCCCCAAAAGAAATACCACGGAATATAGTATCCTGTCTCAGTCGGAGTGCCAGAGGTTCAATGACCAATGCGATAAGCAATGGCGATAGGGGACATCCCTGACAGGTTCCTCTTCCCAAATCAAAGCAGAACATTGACCATTGATTAACAGGTTGGCTCTAGGTGTTTTTTTTATTTTTATAAAGAAGATATCCACTTCATGAATTGAGGACCAAAACCAAATTTCTTTAGTACTGTAAACAAGTATGGCCATTCCACTTTGTAATATTGGCTCTACCTAACTGAGAGATGCTTTGTACCCTGCGTATGTTATCGGTGGTACTCTTACCTGGCATAAAGCCGGATTGGTGGATAATCCTAAGAATGACAGAGTTGAGACGGTTAGCGAATATTTTGGTCAGTATTTTGTAATCTACGTTAAGTAATTAAATGGGCCTGTATGAGCCACACTCCAGGTTTTTTTTTTATCAGGCTTTAATAGTAGCCTCATACAAAGAGTCTGGAAACAATGCTGAGTCATGAGCTTCTTTAAACATATTGAGAAGAGATGGCCCAAGTTTTTCAGAATATCTAGAATAAACCTCCAATGGGAAGCCATCAGGGGCCAGAGATTTACCCTAACCCATGTCTGAGATAGCTCTTTCGATCTCTATTAATGTGATGTCTGAGTTTAAGAGCTGACCATCTAACTCCGATATTTGGGGAAAGGAGATCTCCTTTAAAGGGGTTGTGCCACAAAACACATGTATCCCCTATCCACAGGATAGGAGATACATGTATGATTGCTGGGGTTCCGACCGCTGGGGCCCCCCTGAGAAACTCCATAGAAATTAATGGAGCACCGGTCGCTCATTCATTCACCCGAACATAACCACGCCTGTTTTTTGGAATCACTGGGATCTAATATTAATTCTTGTTCTTTTTGTATATATTCTTGGGCCAACCTCTCCTCGTGCCTCCCTTTTGATGAAGGAGATAGATGACCTAAGGCATTATCGGAGATATGCTTTAAGTGTCTCCCATACTATAAGGGGATTGGCTGTATTAGTATCCAAGACTATAAAGATTTGTAGTTGGTTAGGTATTCTGTCCTGCTCACCTATTAGATTAAACCAAAAGGGGTGTATTCTCCATCCTGACCTACGGTCAACTCCAGGGATCTGTAATTTTAAGTATAACAGGGAATGATCTGACAGCCCCCTAACAACATATAGGACATCTGAGACCGCTAGAGACAGATAGTGTCCCAAAAGCACAGTCAATGCAAGACAAAGCTCACTTCCCTGTTGTATAGCAGGAATATGGTCTCTCAGAAGCATGTCGAAATCTCCATAAGTCAACCCACCCTACCTCAGCTAGAAATCTTTTCAAAGCGGTTTGTTCTGGGACTGGGCGGAAGCTTTTTGGGACTGGGCGGAAGCTTTAATACTGTGCCACTACGAATGTGACAGCGTTGTGCAGTGCTGAGCTGTGTACGAAATGAAGGGGAAGGAGCGCCGCGGCCCATTCAAACAGCTGATTGGTGGGCGTGCCAAAAGTCAGCCATCCACCGATCAGACATCGATATCCTATCCTGAGGATAGGCCATCTGTTATGACACCAGATAACCCATTTAACACAACGGTGAACAAAACCTGATTTAGTAAAAGACAGTCTCTGGTGACCACATTATTCTAACCATGACTACACTTCAGAAACCGCAGGGAAAGATGCTCACCATTAAGAAAAAAACACAGGATAGCATTCCAGATCTCATCTTCCTGAACCCCTGTAAGGAAGAGTATGGTGTTGTAGAAAAGTTACGTGTTTTTTTCCTAATTAAAACAAGATAGTGTAACATCATCGTTTTTTTAATCAGTTTTTATTTTTAAGATTTTGTTATTCTATTTTCTGTGCATGATTATGGGGGCAGCCATGTTGCCTGAGCTGCTGTTAACAGCATTTAGAGATATGCTTTACAGAAGCCACATAAACCATAGGAAAGTAAGAGATGTGCTGCCGACAACCATCATTTTTAATTCTTTAAAGCAGATGATTGAGCGTTTGCTCGTTCATTGGCTGATCGTTGCCCTGATTACACAGGGCAATTATCGGGAACGAGCATTCATATGAACACTTGTTTGCCCAATAATGGGCCCATGTAATAGGGCATTGAGAAGTGATCTCTACAGAACCGGAAGTGTCAGTCTATCGTCAATGATGGATCCTGTGTTATCTATATGGAGGTGTTACCTTTCATTGTAATCCTGCCTGTGATGATAATGAGAGGACCGCTGAGAATTGATCTCTACAGAACAGGAAGGGTCAGTCTATTATGAGGCTCAGTGGCCAGAGTGAAAACCACAAGATTTTAGGATTGTTTTTTAATATAGATAATTACAGAAAATGTAAAAAAAATAAAAATAATTCTGATGACACATTCCCTTTAAGTATTTTCAAATATGGATTTTCAGCTTTGAGGCTTTACATTTCTGCACAGGAAATCACAAAAGGCGCACAATATCGACTAAACACTTTTTAGGATTAGAAATCTGTGTTTTGGTTCATGTTCACATCCTTATTTTTGTATGTCTTTGTTTTTCCTCTGCTGGGATCCAATTACATTTTTAGCAAATAAAAAACATATAGTAGGGAACAAAGATGGCAACATAAATATAAGACCTTAGTAGAAACTGTTTTTGTGTCGCCATATTCTGAGAGCCATAAAAAAAAAAAAATCCAATCGACAGATGTGCGAGGTCTTTTTTTTTGCCTTTACATAGGACTTTTTAGAGGAGGCAAAATTAACCAAAAACAGCAATCCTGCATTTTATTTTGTACGTTTTCTTTACGGCGTTCACCGTAAGGCTTAAATAACGAGATAATTTTATCGTTTGGACCGTTACGGAAGCGTAGATACCAAAGATGTATAATTTTTCTTCATTACATTTACATTAAAAAGCATTTTTAATTGGGAACAAAGGTTGTGAATAAACCCCTAGAAAATGACTTATTATTATAGTGTTTGTGTCTTTGCGGTCTCTTTGGAATCTGTAGCAAGCAGGAAGCCTCGCTTCTAATCAATAGGAGCTTTGAAGCAGAGTTTTTCCTGCTTGCTGGGGATTCCATGTAGTCAGAACATGTGGCTTGTTCCCCCGCTGGAGCTTTATAGATAGATGCAGGGTGCAGAACTGGCACGAATACCATAAAAAAATTCCTAATGCATTTACTAAACTAACAGCAAACTGGTACGTTAGACTAGATGCAACAAGTTAGAATTGGCGGTACACTTTAGGAGCGTAGGGGCTCGAAGTAGAACTACACGGCAAGATGCATTCTCACATTCCGGTTGTGCAACTCAAGAAAATATAAAGTTACGATATCACACAAGGAAAGTCTTCCCGCAATCCAAAGAAATAAGAATCTATTCCCCCTACAGTTCAGGAAGAACTCTATA